>NW_007247634.1:10933-12030 GCF_000164805.1 Carlito syrichta
TTCCAGTTTCTATGTACCCTTAATTGTTTATAGCTACATAGCATGTTCAATACTTACATCTGAAACCAACATAATGATATATTGCTTTTTACTATTCTATGCTAATTCAAACTAGTTTCTATAAAACAGTTGGTGCTATGGTTACCCTCTCCTAGCACCAGCTGGCCTAATACAAGCTTCACTAGCCCCCCTAAGTCAAACTGAACTAACCACACTTGTATAATAAAATGGTTACTTAATTTTTCTTAATCTATATAAACTATTTTCTTAAAACCTATATCTATAAATTTCTAAAGGTCACATCAAGAGAACCTGTGACCTGCACTAAGGCTCCTCAATGTGACTCAAAGCCAAATTTAAATTGTGATAAAGCAAAAAACTAAAGCCATAGGGAATGGGAACAATAGACTCCTAGGTTAGCTGTGTTCATTCCGGTCTCAGAGTTTTCTGTTAGAGCCAGCTGGAGCTTTTCTTGGTAGTTTGTTCCAAATGGAAAAGGAGGGAGGGAATGAGTCAACGACTCCTGAGTACATCCTAGTGGGGGTCTCGGGATCTACAGCCCTTCCTGATCCCTAATGCTCAGGGGACCTCCGTGGCCGGCTCCCAACAAGTTACTGGCACAACAATCCAGATAAAGTACACTCCCTGGGGCAACAATCACATGGGAAGGTCAGTCACTGGGGCACCCATCACTGAGGAGCATGAGTCACTTGGGCACTTATTTTGTAGAAGGGCTTCTGACTGGTTACCCATCACAGACGGGAGGTAATCACTGGGGCATTGAATATTGAGCAGTGCTATTCACTTAGACAACCACCATAAATAACATACATCACAGATGAAGTCTAGTCACTGGAGCAACCATAACAGAGGAAAGCCATTAACTGCCACATTAATCATGGAGGATTCCCAGTCACTGGGGCACCTATAATGGAAGAACACTATTCCCTAGGGCACACATAATGAAGACAGTCAGTCACTTATTAATAAGGAGGCTCAGTCACTGGAGTAACTATTTCAAAGGACAGTCACTCACATGAGCAACCATTATAGAGGAGATCTTGTCACTGTGGCACTATCAATGAGGAAGGTGAGTC
>NW_007247635.1:0-1905 GCF_000164805.1 Carlito syrichta
AATAGGATTGTACTTTTTATTTGGGTTTCTGTCTATTGTTGGGTATAGGAATGGGACTGTCTTTTGGACATTGATTTTATACCCTGAGACTTTGCCAAAATCTTTTATCAGTGCAAGGAGGTTTTTGACAGATTCTCTTGGGTTTTTGAGGTATAGAATCATGTCACATGCAAAGAGGAATAACTTACCTTCCTCTTTTCCTGTTTGGATACCCCTGATTTTCTTCTCTTGTCTGATTGCTCTAGTTAGGACTTTCAATACTTCACCAGGCAGAAACAAGCCAAAGGGTCAATTTTCCTTTTGTACCTGGATCCCTTCTACATATTTCATGTGTCCTTGAATCCTGAAAAGACAAGACCTCACAACCAGAACGCCACCCAATCCCCCAACCCGGACCAGCCCTGAGCTTGGAAAGTTGAACCAGCCAAATGAATTGCCTTAGTCTCCCAGTATGTGGGGAGACACCAAGGACATAATGAGCCCACTCTGTGGAATCAAGGTCATCTTGCCCCCTGCTGGCCAGGTTGGACTGGGAGGTGAAAGGCTGGGGTACTGCTGTTTGTCTGTGGTGCAGCAGTGGTTAGAGATGGGTATAGGCAGGTGGGTTTGTAGGGTGGAGGTGGTAGGCAGGGAGGGAGGAGGGGCAGGAGGTCTGTGGCAGGAGCAACTCTTTGAGCAGTGGTGACAAAAGGAGAGGAAGACATATTCCCAGAGGAATCCCACCCAAGTACTAGCCAAGCACAATTCTGCTTAGCTTCTGAAATTAGAAGAGAGTGTACTCATTCAGGGTGTGGCTGTAGATGTTGGCAGTCCAGGCACCCAGACTGGCTCCACAGGCCAGAGCTTCACAGCCCTAGACCCTGGCCTCTTACATTGTGTGGGGGCTGCTCCTGCCAGATCTGCCCACTGTCCGTCAGCCTGACCCATCAGGCTGTACTTTCTGAGTTCCAGGAGACACTACAAGCTCAGGAGGTGTGGCCAGAGGTAGCTGGAAAGAAGCCAGAGGAAAGTCAAGACCCCCATCATCTGATGCTGACCTCAAGCCTCCCACCCTTCTCCTACTCTCTCCTGCATGCTCCTTACAGGCATTCCTTCATCATAGCTGTGTTGAGGGTTGGGATTCCAGGTACAGTGCTAATGGCACAGCAACAACTACAGCATCTTATACTGACCTAGCACCAGGCTTCCCAATCCAACTCCTCAACTTTATCTGCTCACCTAGCACAGCCTCCCTTAGAAGGTAACCACTGTCATATTCACTTAGGAGTAGGAACCGAGGCTCCAAAGGCACAAAGGACTTGCCCAAGCTGAGACAGAAGGGCTAGCTTTCTCCCAAAAAGCATACCATCTACCAAGAAGACGAATGGTTTCCAGGTAATTATAGTGCCATGAGGTAACCACAGAGAATGGTGAGTGGTCATTGGTAGGGGGTAGAATGGGAGGTAGGCTCCAACTGCACTACTGCACTGTCTCCCCTTTTCTTCCTGCTCTCAGGCCCCATCACTGAGCACAGTCCTCCTTGACACACTGGGCTTCCATATTGTCCTATCTTGACTCAGATGCCACAGAAGGATCCCTGCCCTTTGGGTGATAATTGACTTTTTCCTTCCTGAGGTGTACAGTCACAAAATCCATTACTAACCCTGAGGCTCTCTGGCAGGAGAAGGTGACAGATCAGGGAAGTGGAAGAAAAAGAGCAAAGAACAGTGGAGTGGGGGGACTTCAAATCTCAAGAGGAGAATAAACAAAGGTACAAGCTGAGTGACCTCCACAGCAGCATTCAATCCCCCAACGTTGTGTTGTGGGGAAGGAAACATCAGTAATTCAGTAAAACCACACCCAAATGGTTACAAAGAGTTCTCCTCTCTCCATTTCTCATTAGTCAGACTCCATTTCCTTTCCCCT
>NW_007247635.1:3016-4021 GCF_000164805.1 Carlito syrichta
AGCATCTGTAGCACACTGGACAATTCTATACGTGTAGTGTAAAGTGCAAGAAAATAAGGCTGTATTACATTATGACCCAAACTGTAAAATATCTATGAGTACATTCTGATATAAAAAATGATTGAATAAGTTGAAGGGGGAGAGAGAAATCCCCCACATAGAATTTCAAATAAATTATTTATATATTCCATCTCAAAGGAGGCAGAGTATCCTCTCTCCTTAAGTGTGGTCTGCACTTAGCAACTTCTTTCCAAAAAGGATAATTTGGAAGAGTGGGAAAGCGTGACTCTGTAGTGGAAAATATGGTTAACACTACCTCTATCTCTGCCAGCTCTTTAATGATGTCACCTACCTCATTCCTTATACTGGTAATTTTATCATTTTCCCCAATCACTCCAGTTGGAGATCTATCATTTTTATTAACTTTCTCAAATGCAACTTTGATTCATTGATTGTCCCTTTTTTTGTTTCATTGATTTTCACTTTGATCTTTACTATTCCTTTTCATCTGGTTACCTTGTATTTAATCTGCTCTTATATCTCTCTATTCTTTCTTTTAATTTAATTTAATTTTAAAGTTGTGGGGTACAAGTCAGGATTGTGTACATAAATAGTTTAGGTGAGTTTTGAACCTTCCAGTAGATCTTACTTTGCCTGGATTAGAATCAGTCACCCTTATTGATGTTATGTGTCCCCCATTCCTGAATTTTCCTGCTACTGCCAGTTCCTTTCCTATAATAATGTAAAAGTTTAGGGTCTGCTTATGAGTGAGATCATGTGGTACTCAGTTCTTTGCTTCTGTGATAGATCACTGACTATGGTAGACTCCAAATTCATGCAAGTTACCACAAAGTCCATAATTGTGTCCTTCTTTAGGGCTGCATAATATTCCATCGTGAATACGTGCCTTATTTTCTTTATCCAGTTCATTTTTGATGTGCAGCATGGTTGGCTCCATGTTTTTGCCATTGTGAATAATGCTGCAGTAAACATGTGTGCAGGTAT
>NW_007247636.1:0-67276 GCF_000164805.1 Carlito syrichta
GCAATTCCTGGCCTTAGGAAATGAGGTAAAGTTTGTTGCTAGGTGGGCAGGGCAAGGGAAGTCTCTGCCTGGAGAATGGCAAGGCAGTTTAAGCAGATCTGTTTTTCTCCGCTTGTCTGGGTCCTCTGGCTTGGGGTCTCACGCTGTGTGCCTCAGCCAGGGTGGACCCAGAGTTCCAGAGCTCCAAAGTTCCAAAGGGCAGGCTCTAGACAGCGAGAGTGGCGCTGGGACCCAACAGAGGACTTCAGCCAGAAATGGAACCAGTGTCTCTGAGGGGCGGGTGCCCAGAGCCTCCCTGTGTGACCGGCGGCTTGATGCCGGGTGCCCGGGCTGGAGACAATGCAGCCGGGGAGGGATCTGGAGGGGGCTGGGACCAGAGACTTCCACACACGAGTAGAACGGCAGCAGTGGGGGGAGGGGCGCAATATCTGGCCTTGCGTGGGACTGAAGTTCCCGGGTCTGCCCCCAGCGCAGTTGGTGGTGGTCTGGGGGATGGGGGTAGCGAAGTGATAGCCTTTTTGGGAACTCACGTTCAGAGAATCTCACCAGTTCACCTATGCCGTCGCCATCTTGCCCCGTCCGATGTTTGTTTTCTAATTGTTCAGTTTTAAGAGTTCCTTGCATATTTAAGTCCTCTATCAAGTATATGTTTTGAAAATATTTTCTCTTAGTCTGTGCCTTGATTTCTCCTTCTTTTAATGATGTGTTTCACAGAGCAGAAGTTCTGGATTTTACTAATGTTCAACTTAGCAAATTGCATTTTTCATGGAGGATCCTTTCAGCACCGTATCTAAAAAGTCATCACCAAATCCAAGGTCATGATTTTCTCCTATGTTATCTTCTAGAAGTTTTAGAATTTGGGTTTTACATTTAGATTTATGGTCTAAGTGTGATTAATTTTTGTGAGAGATAAAAGCTTCTGTATCTAGATATCCCTCTCCCTTTTTTTGCATGTGGATGCCCAGTTGCCCCAGCATCATTTGTTGAAATGACTTTCTTTACTGGATTGCCTTTGCTCCTGTGTTCAAGACTGGTTGATGATATTTGCACCCTCAAGTTAGTCCGCATTGGATCTCTAGCAGTTCATCAGTTGCAGTTGATGTGTTCCTATCAGTGCTGGCTCCAGGACAATTTTCTGCTCCTGGCTTCTACCCTACCAGCTGTGACTTAACCTACCACTCTCTTCAGTTGCTGGGGCAGCCCATTGCTTGTGGCCTCAAGTTTTTTAGAGATCTAAGGAAAGCTGATGTTTTTCAGTTTATTCAGCTTTTTTCTTGTGAGGATGGGTACGATGGCTGCATCTTTGACTCACCATGGAACTTCGAATCTGTCTTTTTCTAGTGCTTTTTAATACATGCCCTGTTCCAAATTTCCCCTTGCCCAGGGAAAGTGACAATATTTTTTTTACTTAGAGAAGAAAGAAACCATCATAAAGCAGAGAGCAATCATTCTTAAACCTAATCATTCAGTCTCAGGTCCATTTTCCAAGCCGAACTCTTATTCATTCAGCACCTCTCAGTCTCCATTACCTTATCTGTTTGTTTTTCTTTAAAAAAAATTTTTTTTTTGAAGATGTGGGGTACATTTCAGGGTTGGGTATACAAATGTTCATTATGCAGGTATCCTTGTTGATGAGGTGTCCCCCCCCAGCATTATATAACCATTATCACTATCTGAAATTATCCTATCCCATATTCTCGTTTACTTATTTATTATCTTCACTTATTATTATCTTCACTCTTTACTTATTTATAATTTCCAGCAGAGTAGAGATCTTATCTGTCTGGTCTGCTGGTATCCGACTTGCCTTTTGAACTGTTTCCACCCTAGTGCTCAATGCAGAAGATCTTAACAAATCCTTGAGGTAAAGAATGAATAAATGCTCTCCGCTCTTCCCTTTATAGCCACACAAACCAAACCTTCCATATTATAGGTTTCTGATCAGGACAGGCAGCCCGAGGCCCTGTTCAAAATGAGGGTTCATCAGTGATTAAGAATTCCGATGTATTGTCCACAGAGCCTTATACCAAGTAGGGGCGCTTCTCCCCACAGAGTTCTGGGCTGCATGTATAGGAAGCTGGCCCTGCCTCAGAGTCACTTCCTCCCTAGACTAAGTCCCTGGTCCCTTCTTCTAATGGTGTTCTTCCTACAAGATGTGGTCCTCCTCTGTAGTTCCTGACTTCTCTATGATCTGGCATGCTTCTCACAGAAGTGATCCATTTGTTAACTCCTCCCTGCTATGTGGTACTCAGAACAACAGGTCCCATTCCTGGATGTTTGTTCTCCTAGAATTGAGTGGGATGATCAACTGAGCTTTTTATTAACACAACATGGGTTCATTTCTGGATCAATGCCAGTGCTGGCAGTTGTCCCCTTACTCCCAAGTACAACCCCTTTCATTCACACTTTAACTTCAGTCCTTCATACTAGACGAGGCCTTAGCACTGAGTGTAGAGCACTGCCACCGTTAAGACTACTTTTGTTAACTTTTATATACCAAGGGCTTTCTGAATTTTGTGAGACTCATTGGCATGCCAGGTTGATGACTCCACTAATCTAGTCAATTTCACTTTGACACTTCATCTAGATCATTAGTAAAAACATTGAGTGCCAAGAGGATATTCTTTTGAGTAGAAATGCTTTTCTTTTTCGTCTTTAGGAGATTGTTAGGAAGCTGAAGCCAACGCCTGTCCTTTTCCTGAACACTTCCTCTGTTCCAGGTAGCCAGAACATAGAGGTAGGATGAGGGTCTCTGCTGTCTCAGGGCCTGGGTGGAAGCCGCAGAGATGAGACCCATCTGAAATCACATGACCGGAACCTGGGGCCCTGAGTATGCAGTGGTGAGATTTTTCAGAGGAGGGCAGACTTTGGTTTTGGGTCTGCTGATCAGGAAGCCTGATAGAGGATGTGGTGAGTTTTGAGCAGGTCACCCTAGAAGACACAGAGGAAAGGAGTGTGTGGGTTTTCCAGGCAGGGAGGTGAATGAGGAGGAGAAAGGCACTAGCTGCATTTAGGAGAGAGCAAGAACCAATGTAGCAGACAGGAATCATGTGAGAAGGCTGATGAATTTAAAACTGGGCAGTTCTGGAGTGGCAGAAGCAAAATGTCTGCACTGGAGTCTTCCCAAGCAGCAGGTCTGGGCCTGAGGAGCTTGGCACAGACTGAGGAAGTTGGGAGGAGCAGGGAGGCAGGGCCAGGGTCAGAGAGAGGGGCCCAGGTGTTGAGGACAGGTGTTCCCATATTACTGTGCTGCCCAGGCTGGCTTCTGATATGAGACCTGGACTCTGGGGCAGACTAGTTTGTCCTTCCTGCTCCTGTTCTGTACCTCTTAATTCCGCATCAGTGTGGATCCAGGACTCTGATGTCAGAAACTGTTGCCTGGCATCACCTGTGGTTCTTTCACAGGTGACCCTGGAAAGAACACCAGACTGACTATCATGTCACACCTGTGAAGCTGCCAGCTCCTTCTCCTGGGTGGGCCCTCTCATCCACCTTCCCTGTACCTTGCCCAGATTCCTCAACAGCTCTTTCCAGTTGGAAACTTGCCCCAGGGATTGCCTGCTGCCTTGAGGGCTTGGGCTGAAGTCCCTTTTCATAACATTTTACTGTCTTTATGCAAACACACTATCAACCTACCTGTGCCTGAAAAGGGGAATCTAGCTCCTGTCATCTCCCTCTTCCTGGCAAGCTTAGTGTCCCTCAGGGCTGCTGTGACTCCTTCCCCACAGCCACACTCACTCCCTCATCTCTGCCAGAAAGAGGGGAGCTCAGATCCCCTCTGGATTCCTGGAAGTGAATCACAAGCAACACTGATGGACTTTCTTCAAACAGGGCATTGTGAACCATCTGAGCAGCCCCCAGAGGACAGTGTCTTTGGCAGACGTGAAGTTCAGAGAGCAAGACTGGCCACTTGCAAAGCCTGGTGCACATGGAGCCATGTTTAACATCCCAAGAGATAGGCAAAGGCACAAGAAAGTCAGCCCAATGTTTTTTGGATCATGGTATCCATTGGTTTCATTTTTTTGAGAAGCTGATGAGTCCCAGACCTATTGTAGGCATTTTCCTCAGCATTTCCTTGGAAAAACTTTCATCAGCCCTCAGGTTCAGCCCAGGACCCCTGAATGGTACTGGTACCCCTGAGCTCACCACATTTCCACACTCTCTGAGAGTTGCCTGTCTTCTCTTCAATATCCTCCTGCTGTGCTGAAGACTCTGTAAGGTTACAAAGTGGATCTGTGCCACTTAGGGCAGGTTGTTAATAAATCTTTACAACAGTCTTGGGTCATAGGTGTGCTCAGCCCTATTTTCTTTTTCTTTTGGAGGATCTAAGATGGAAACTCATTTGTGTTTGATTCAGAAAGATAGCTCAGGCATTTTCATGGGTTCCATGGTGCCCTCCAATGAGGGGAGGGCATCATTCTTTCTGGTGCTCTTGCCTCCGGGACTGCATGTTGCGTTGCACCCTCTGAGCCCTTTTGGGACTGCCATACTCATATGATATGGCAGGCAGGGGGTTGGTAGCAGTTAAAGGTATTTCCTTTTGAAAGTCAAGTGGCAAGCTCTAAAGACCCACCAGGCCGGTTTTGTTTGAAAAGACCAAATGGCCAGAGACTGATGGCTGTCATGGAAATGCAAAAGAGTAACTAATTCACAGACTTATCCAGAACCCCTCTTTTGAAGTTGATGGTTTACAACCCTGCCAGTAGACCCTGCTGCCTTGCATTTCCTGGAGACCATTTGTTCTTTAAAAAAACTGATTTTGCTGAGTACAACCTTGTAAGATTCCAAAGAGAATGTGTAATCGCTCAACACTACCTCCTCCCTTACCTAAACAAGGTTATAAAACACCTCTTCTTCCATTCTGTGGGGGTTGACCTGGAAGCATTAACCCCTTGAGCCTGCTGAGCCCGCCAGCGTAATAAAGTGCCACTTCCTATAATAGTCTCAGTGTCACAATCTCCCTGTCTTCCTGCGACACATACCCACCTTTGGAAGTGTTGGATGTTGGCATCACCATGGCCCGCTTCTGCCATGACCCTGAGCCTGTAGGAAGAGGCACGCCCCCCCAAAGTGATCTTCCATCTCTGGGGAAACCGCATCCCATGACTGGTGAATTCAGCATTATAAAGATCTGGCTTCCTTCCTCAATGGAGACACCCGAAGGGCCATCACAACACTATATTGACCAGCAGGTCTAGCCAAAGTCTCTTTTGAGTTGCATCACAATTCAGCCTCCTTGTCCACCCAGTGCTGTTTCCCTCATCTCTGCTGGTATCATTTCACCAGCCATTCTCAATAATCTTCCATGCAAGTCTCAGAGGTTTGGAGTCTGTTTTCCTGGGGATCTCACCCACATCGATGCATACAGGATGTGGTCTTATGATATTGACTCGAAAATGGGATTTAGAGGGTGTATCATCTGATGGGGACTGGAAATGAGGGTTCATTGCTGGTGGTAGGTGGAGCATTGGTGGTCCTTGGCATGGGGTTATAGTGCAAATGTTTAAAGTTCCACTGGTGGTGATTTTTGCTGGGCTATTGTGGAAGGGAATGCCTTCATGGGTGTGCTTGTATTCACTAGAAGTAGCCATATCAGGTCTTCAAGAAATTTGGAGGAAATCACAGCTCTTATGGACTATGGAAATGGATGGCTCTTGTTGTGAGCCAGTGCATTGGAGAACGACGATCAGGGGCACATGGGAACTTAATGACCAATACAAGGCAGAATGTGAAAGCAGAGTGGCTCTTCAGCACTCTCCTACCTTCAGCAGAGGGCAGGAGAGGCTGACGATCAGACCCTGATGTTTCACGAGGAGCAGTGCTCCAGAGGATTTGGAATTCTCAACCCTGGAAGTACTTATTTGTCATGTTCAGGGCCCTGATTAGAAAGGGGTGAATCCTTAAACCTGGGAGTAGAGGTATTTAGATAAGTGCCTTGAGATGTTGAGTCCCAGCTTTCTCTGAATGCTTGGGTCCTCCAACAGTAACTTCCTCCTCCCGGCAGAAGGTTAGTGCTTGGAGACAATGTGAAGGCTGCTGACTTGCAAGGCAGCACATGCCCATGATCTATCCCCATCTCTCCTCCTGACCAACATACGAATAGCTTGGACTAAGTCACAAGGTAGGGGTGCTAAGCCTGATAAGGAAAGAAAAGCATTGACTGCTGAAGCAGCTGAAAACCCAGCCACCATGTGCTGGCAGGTTCTACAAGTTATGGGATTGACTCTGAATGTATTGGATTAAGGAGGATTGAATATAAAGTTGGATGTGAAAAACTTAGTGATATGGAAGCAAACTCCTCTGATACAGACTTTCATATCAGGGTACAGGCCCCAGGAAATGGTACTAGATTGACTAGAATATGCTGCTAGATTGACTAGAAGTCTGGGAAATGGAATGGCCCACATTAGGAGAAGTAGAAATGCCAGAAAATGCCAAAGCATGTGGTGGAGGAAGAGTTAAAAGACTCTGACCAGTGGGCACGTTAGAGTGGGTAAAATCCAAAAGACCACAACATCATCAGCTAACTATGTGAGAGGAGGTCTTGGAAGACATTTCATTTATTAAAACAGAAATACACTGGTGAGAAGGTATATGGCATACCAGTGAAGGATTCTCAAGAACAACTTATTGCCCCTTGTGCTTCCTGCCACCATGAAGAAACACAGTTCCTATACAGCTTCTTCAGGCCCTCAGGCAGCTTACAGCATACCCAGCAATTATATATACATCTGAAAAAGAGCTAGTGGCTTGCTTCTGGGTCCTGGTAGAGATGGGGTGCCTAACTGTGGGATAATAAGTAAGCATGTGGCCAGGCCACACAACATGAGCAAGTTTTCATTAGATCCACTTAAGTTATATGATCAGGCAGGTCCAGCAGCTATCCGTTGTCATATGGATTACACGTGATACCAATATGGTATACATTCAAGCTCAGGTGAGAGCAGGGACAGCACTAGGAAACTGCATGAACAGTAAATTCCCATATCATCTGTCAATGCTGCACCAGCATCTCTGTCTTATGCCTGAACTCACCACTGACTATGAGGCCATATATATTCTCGACCACTTTTCTTTCCATACAAAGTGAATGATTAGATGTACCACTTAAAGTTATTCCTAGCAAGAGACTGTCTAATTACCACCTCTTCAAGGATACCCTGGGCCATCTTGTATATATTAGCAGTCTTTTTTGTCTTGTACCCACCCAAGCTTCTATGAACCAAGCTTGGCTTTTCACAGATTCCATCAAGTAGTCACATGTATTGCCCACAAAGCTACAGGTGGGACATAAGAGAGAGATGCTGGTGCAGCACTGACAGATGATATGGGAATTTACTGTTCATGCAGCTCCCTAGTGCCTGAGTAGAGCAGCTAGATGGCAGGGATAGAAGCTATGCAAAAAGCCAGATCACAGCCTTCACTCACCCAAGCATGGCCACTGCCATACGTCCAGCCTAGCAGCAATAGAAATCAACAGAATCCCCAATACTGCACCATTGCTTGAAAAAGCCAACTAATCTATCAGTGGCAGATAGATTACACTGTATCCCTTCTACCTTAGAAAAGGCATAAATTCATCTTGAGTGGAACTGACACATACCAAGTGGTTTACACTAAATGTTTGTGTCCCCTCCAAAATTCACATGTTGAAACATAATCCTGAATGTGATAGTATAGGGAGGTGGGGCCTTTGGGAGGCAATTAGGTCATGAGGGTGAAATGAGATTAGCGCCCTTATAAAAGGGACCCCAGAGAACTCTCTCATTCTCTTTTCATCATGTGAGGATGCATCAAGAAGTCACCATCTATAAACCAGAAAATGGGCCCTAACCAGACACCAGATCTGTTGGTGCCTTGATCTTAGGCTTCCCAACTTTCAGAGCTGTGAGCAATAAATATTTGTTGTTTATAAGTCCCCAGTTGTTGGTATTTTGTTATAGTAGACCAAATGGATGAAGGCAGTGAGTGACAGTTTCCTTTTTCACTCATAGTGTCTCAGGCAGCACCACTATTTGAGGGCTCACATAGTGTCTGATCAACCAACACTGAGTCTTGCAGTATATCACATTGGACCCAGCCCACTTTGGACTTCTTGTGTCAAGAAGCAAGAAATAGAGACATGGCCCCAGCAGGATATAGGTCATTACTATCAGGAGGCAGATGTATTACAACACGATAGGAACAGTGGACGAAGACAACACGGATTTGCACATGTGGGTCTGAGTTACTCCATAAGGTGAGCCTCTCAGACTAGCCAAGGTACCAACCAAAGATGAGGAGACACCCCAATGGGAGGTGAAGAGGCAAATGATGAGGATCATTGCAGCCTCAAGACCAGATGCACACAACTCACAATGGCAAAGATGTGGAATAAACCTAAATGCCCACCAACCAATCAGTGGATAATGAAAATGCAATATATGAGGGGACCCCCAAAACCCCAGAATTATCTTTGGAAGGTGGGCCCCTTGCAGTACACTTGGATTTTGTTCCTCTGGATCAAATGGTCAACCAAAGTTTTTATCTGGAAGTTTTGAGAAGGTTGTGTCATGATTTACAGAAGAAACAATTTGAGTTGTGGCCAACAGGTGACTGGTTTTTTCCACCATGAAAACGTATCTGCTCACATCACACTGAGTGAGAACTCTGAGTAACTTTTATTTTGTTTTCCCAGATGAAAAAAGTCCCAAAGGGAAATATTTTGTCGATGTGAAAGAGGTGAAACAAAAATGGTAAAATAACTAAAAGATATCAAAACTGACGAATTAAAAAAACTGTTTTGAGTAGTGGAAAAAGCAGTTGACAAGTGTGTGCATTAAACAGAGAGTACTTTGATGGTGACTGAAGTTTGAACATGTAAGAATAATTACACAATGTTTTATAAATAAATTCTTGGGGGTTTTTGTGCTTCTCCTCATATCCACACTATGGAATACTATTCAGCTATCAAAAGTAATGAAATAATATATTTTGCAGCAACTTAGATGGAATTAGAGAACATTATCCTAAGTGAACTAACTCAGGAGCAGAAAACCAAACACTGTATGTTCTCACTATGAATGGGAGCTAAGCTAAGGATCTGCAAAGATATAGAGAATGGTATAACGGACACTACAGACTCAGAATGGGGAGGGAAGGAAGAGGTAGAGGGAACAGAAAATCACCTACTGGGTACAATGTGCACATGTGGGGTTGGTGGGTATACTTGAAGCCTAGACCAAAAACCATTTGTACCCCCTAAAGCTATTGAAATAAAAAATTTTTTAAAAAAAGACCAGCTGCAGTAGTGAGAAGGGCAGGCTATAGTAAACCTACTTTTCTTCTCCTTATAAGTATCCCAGGGAAGGATAACACCGGTCAGAAACCTGGGAAAGCTTTATTCAGAGGAGATGAACTCATAGTATGAAGCAAACTGATCCCTCTCTACCAGGGATCGACAAGGACAGAAGAGGTGGGGATGCTGAAATGCAATGCCCAACCAACTCAGAACCCATGCAGTCATTCCCCCTTCTTCTGCCTCATAGCCAGATCCCTCTCTAGAAACTGCCCATTGCTGAAGGAAGCTGCCTTGACCCTCTACCTGGTTGCAGCTTGCACCGAGGATTGGTCAATGCAGAAGTATAGAGATATGGCCGCTTTGCCTCAATAGAAGAACCGTGAAGGGTCAGCTTCTCTCCTATAGTTATAAGCCATCTCAGTTTGCTGGGGACTGGGGATTCTCTCAGGATGTGGGACTTTGAAAGCTAAAACTGGTGAACTAGGAGAATTGGTCCCACTCCTGGCTCTGAAGCTCCCCATTGGGGTTGCAAAGGCCTGATATATCTGCATCTGTGTTTAGCTTTCTTTCTGTCTAGTCCTGCTTGCCTCCTGCACACACATGCTGTTCCTGAGAGACCTCCAAAATAAGGCAGTCGAACTTCAGAAATATTTTCCTGACGACCCCACACTATTACATCCGCCTTATCAGTTCCTATCATCTTTATTCCACAGATAGATTCTGAGTGGGATGGGATATCTGTAAGGAAGTCTCAGCCCTGGGGATGGAAGAATCCCCTTTAGCCACACTGGGCAGGGTTCCTGGACTGATTGGCACATGGCAGGTTTTTGAGTGAGTGTTTTCAGCATTTCAATAGGTCTTGCTTCTTTCCTTAAGTTTCTGTCCTGGTAGATAGGGGAATGGGCTTGCCAGAGTGCCTTGTGGGGATGGATGTGACATGGCCTGAGATAAGTCTTAATTAAAATGGTGGCTGCTGATGTGTCAGAGATTCACATCAAAGAAAAGAAGGCTGAGTGATCAAAGCAATAAAATAGAAAGGAGCTCCCCTCAGGAAACTGGGGCGGGGGGGGCGGTCTCGGAGGGGGAGGTGCTCTGAATGTTTATAGGGCATGGCAGACATGCTCTCGGCCACATGCTCTCAGCCCTACTCATTCAGTTTGCATCTTCTCGGTTTCCAGGGTAAGTAGCTTTTCCCCTTTGGAGTCTCATTCTCAGTATGACTTTTCTCTTCTATGGGGTTGTGTGCTATGAGGTAAGCCCACCCTCAGCTCCAAGAAAGGTGGGTGTCCTTGCCTTCTTTCCCTGTTTTCCACCTCTGGCGGGCTCCCGACTGAAGGCCTGACATTCTTCTTGTGTGTGGCATGGTGAGGGGTGTAGGTGAGTATGTGAGAGTCATCAGTTGCCTGTGTAGAGCACATATACTTCCAGCCAGATGGAAGCTGAACCCCTTGTGCAGAGTAAGCCTGGCAGCCTTCTTGCCCAAGGTGGCTTTGGTGCAGTGGGAACTGTGTTCTCATCCTACTGCTTTTCCTGGATCTTGGACTCAGCTTTTCTCTGGGATCCTGCTTCTCCCTCTGCTTCTTGGCAAGGTTGACCCTGGCCAGATATAGTGGAATGAAGTGGTGGCTTTACTCTTGCCCCTCAGGCTTGAACTCCTGGAGCCTTGCAGAAGAACATCTTGTATGAACTTGGGGAAGGCCTGGAGGAGAGGGATCTTGGACATCTCAGTCCCCTCAAACAGCTCCCTCATTTCCTTATTCCACTGAACTTTCTGGAGACTGTCTGCTTCCTGCCCAACCAGAGGAGTCATGCAATGGTGAGCCTCTTAGGGTAGATGGGAAATGGGCAGCATCCTGGTCACCACTGAGGGTTGGGTGCTGGCTGTGTGTGTGTAGGGGGCTGATATTGTTTGAATATCTGTCCCCTCCAAATCTTGTGTGGAAATGTGATATCCAGTGTTGGATATGGGACTTGATTGGGGGTGCTTGAGTCTTTGGTATCTCTCATGAATGGCTTGTGCCATCTTCGAGGCAATGAGTCAGTTATTGCTCTCTTAGTTTTCACGAAAATTGATTGTTGAAAGAGCATGCTACCTCTCCCCCCCACCTCCCTTCCCCTCTCTTGCTATGCAGTGCCTGTTTCCCTTCCTCTTCCACCATGAGTGGAAGCTTCCTCAGCAGAAATGATGCTGGTACCATACTTCTTATACAACCTACAGAACCATAAGCCAAATGAATCTCTTTTCTTCATAAATTACCCAGTCTGGGTATTCCTTTATAGCAATGCAGTGGACTAAGACAGAGGTAATCTGGAGCAGGTGGGTTCTTCCCTTCCCCAGGCCCCAAACACTTTGGTTTTGGCAGGTGTCTATTGCTCTGGCCTTTAGTGTGGGCTCTGAGTGCCAGTACATATCAGTCTCCACGGTATTTGATAAATGTTCTGCTCAGAAGCAGTTGTCCAGCCTGGGTGCTCAGAGACACTAAATGCAGAGACAATCATTGAGTTAACTTCTCTGAAAATCTGCTGCCTGGTGGGAGGGAAGGAGGATCGTGGGGATTGATTAATTGCAGGAAGCAGCAGGATCAGGGGGGTGTAGGTCTTGCTGTTGATTGCTCAGGATAAGCAGGTCTTCTTTTCTACCCTCCTCAGGCCTGGGCA
Organism: Carlito syrichta; assembly: GCF_000164805.1. NCBI lineage: Eukaryota > Metazoa > Chordata > Mammalia > Primates > Tarsiidae > Carlito > Carlito syrichta. Next base: position 11,939 of record NW_007247636.1, read on the forward strand.
CTGCCCTACATGTGGGTCATGATGTCTTATCTATTCATTCATTCAAGAGTTTTAAAGAGCATCTGCTTGGACTCCAGGATATGAAAATGGATGATAGGCCATGTCCCTGCTGATTAGTGAGGAAGAAGGCCAAGGGAGCGCCTTTCAGGGAGGAGGAGCCGTGAATGACAGAGGGTAAGTACAGAGGTCATGAGAAGACCTAAGCCGTTCTATGTCTGCAGGAAAAGGAGGGGTCCTCTGGCTGCTTCCCTCTTGGACTCTGCTTGCAGAGTGGCCCATGGGGCTGCAGACACATGAGGTTCAAGTATTGTTGAAAGTTGTGGAGCCTTTCTTCAAAAGGGCAGAACAAAATAAACACACATAAAATCTAGTTGTGACCCTCATCTTCTCATGAACACTTCAGCATTTCTCCCTTGCCTCTCCCTTCAGAAATCACGTGAGACTGTGTGTCAGCTGTCTTGCAAAGCTGCTCTGAGATTCACTGAATTGTCAATACAATTCAATGACTCTCTCAGCACCGGCCTCACCTGTTCTGATCCTTCTGGTTCTGTCAGCACATTTGGAGTGGCTTCTAGGGGATCTGGGGGACAGCGACAGCACTGAGAAGTAAGTTCAGAAAAGGTCTAAGTGGGGCAAAGTTCAGGGGACAGCATCAATGGGGTGTTTTGAAAATCTTCTTTACTTGGAAATAATTTCAAAGTTACAGATAGTTGCAAGAAAGGCAAGAGCTGTCTATTTACCTTTTTCTCAAATTCACCTATTTTTAGAGATTTTTCTCCCTCCATTTGCCTCTGTGGATATATGCGTATTTTCCTTTGAACTGTATATATATTTGATAGTAAATCACATACATCATGTCCCTTCATTCCTAAAATATTTCAACATGCATTTCCTAAGGAAAAAATATTAGGTGGGGAGGATGATCAGCATCAGATTCTCCTAAGAAGCACACAACCTGTAAGAATCTAATGCCACTATTGATCTGACAGAAGGTAGAGCTCTGCTCACCCACTGACCGCCTGCTGTGCAGCCCAGTTCCTAACAGGCCACAGACCAGTACCAGTTCATGGCCCAGGGATTGGGGGTTTATGCTTTAGAGCATTGTTTTCCTCCAGGAAAGGATTGATCGCACATTGCATTGTAATATCATCTCTTTAGTTTTCTTTTATCTGTGAAAGTTCCCCAATCTTTTGTAAAAAAAAAAAAAAAAAAGTCTATGATGACTGATTTTTGAAGACTGCATATTATTGGTCATTTTTATTAAAAATTTCACCTCCTGGAAGTTCTCATCCTGGAGCTAATTTTGCTTAAACTCTGAAGGGTCATTTTTACATAGGAGAGTCTTGTAGCCTTTAGGGCTACTCAGAGGCAGAAGCAAGCTGGAAGTGACAGTGCTAGAAGTAGATGACAGAAGAGTAGGATGTATAGAGAAACTTTTCTGAATAGAAGGACCCTTGCAGTGAAGGAAGAGAGGGAGGGGTATGGGAGGTCTGTGGGGGAAGGGCTATGGCCAGCTGTTGCTGCAGAGGGAGCATAGAAAGGGGAGCTATTCACTCAGGTAAAGATGCGTCACTTGGGAGAGAAAATGTCATGGGCCAGAACACTGAGGAAGTAAAAGAAAGGAAAAGTTGTGATGATGAATTTCAGCAGCTTCTAATTTTAATTAGGAAACTAATGATTTCAATTCTTATGTGCCTGTGTAACATGGAGAGATAAATATATGTCTCCATCTCCATTTTCTATTTATCTATTTTAAACTTATTTATTATCAATCTGTTTATCCTGTCTGTCATCTATTTATCAACTAGCTGTCACCTATCTATATTTATCATCTATATATCTACCTATCTTCATTAATTATTTTTAAAAGAATTATTGAAAAAAGTAACAGGGATTTTTTTAAAACCTAGCAAGTAAAAAGTAAATATATGTATCTATATTAATATATATTTTTTCTCTCTTATTTATTTACCATTGACAAAATGACTGCATGAATTGTTTTTAAAATGCCTTGTGAGTCAAATGGGAATTTAAGGGAAAGCTAGAAGGTAATAAAAAATAAGGAATCTTTCACCACAAATGTAATTCAAAACAAAATGAAAATATTGCTGCAACTTCTCTGTTAAGGTTTGGATTATGTTAAAGAGAAGACATCACCCATTCTCTAAATCAGGATGGTATAGGGTAAAGAGTGGGAGAAATAAGTTGCTCAGAATAAATAATATAAGAGAGAATTTAAAATGTTGGACTAGCTGTCGACTTGGGTGAGAGGAAAGACGGACCCTCAGGGTGGGCACATGGAGGAGACTGGAGACCCCTCAGAAGTAGAGCAGCCCTTGAGGACTTGGAAGAAAAACAATTACAGGGGGATAATGTTTAAAGCACTGTGCTCCATGGGTGAGCCAGCACCTCTTCCCTGCTACCCTCACAGTACCCTTAATAAAATTACTTTGTTCCTCAGGGCTTTTCTGTGAAAACTGATTATTTTGGGAATACCTTGAAAAGGTGTTGAGTTCTATGTTTGGGTCAGTGCAAGAGAAAAGCAAAGTATGTAGGGAGGCTGGAGTTGAGAAGAGGGGGATTCCTGAGAGTATTGGGCATTAGTAAGATTCCAGGAAGTGTCCAGACTTTCAAGACTGTGAAATTGATGAAGTCAAAGCCAGGATCTCTGAGGGTTCAAAATGGCCTCAGCTAGTACCTGATCATATGTGGAACAACTGCATGGAGTATATATGTGACACACTGAAAGCTTGGAGTTGGAAAAGAGGAAGACCCAGAGAAGAATGAAGGAGTGAAATTAGCCCAGACTGGTGCTGACATCTGTCAGGCTGATGAAGGTGGAGATGCTATGGGTTCACCTTTCTCATTTGTCCCATAAGAAACCTTTGTGATTCTGTTCCACGGCTTCATGACACCAGCCTGGAACTGAGGCTGGAGTGATCCTTTTCAGTGTCCACATGCCAGAGGCAGCAATGAACTTCAGGTGATGGAGGAACAGCTCTGTGTTTATAAGAGTCCTCTGTGACCCATGGCCAAGTTGCAGGTCAACGTCAGGTGACATGTTACCAATTGTCTGTTTACTCTGTGACCTGCAGTCCTGCTTTTTTTTTGAATCGGAGTCTCACTCTGTTGCCCAGACTGGAGTGCAGTGGCCGCTTCCAGCCACCGCAGCCTCGACCTGCTGGGCTCCGGTGATCCTTCCGCCTCAGCCTTCCAAGTAGCTGGAACTACAGGCGCGCACTACCATGCCCGGCTAATTTTTTGATTTATTGTAGAGATGAGGTCTCACCAAGTTGCCCAGGTGGGTCTCGAACCCGTGGGCTCAGGCAATTCACTCACCTCAGCCTCCCAAGGCGCGGGATTACAGGCTGAGCCACTGAGCCCGGCTTTGAGTCCTGCTTTCTCTTTCTCTACTCCCTCCAGATGGGTCCATTTTCTCCTGCACATCTGAAAACAGAGGAAAATAGGTAAGCAAGTCCTGGAGTCAACCCTCATGACATGTTAGACACCCATCTTCCTGTTCCTTTTCTCAATTTACTAAAGTAGTGTTGTTTTCATAGGGAGACACCTAGGGCAAGAACTCTCAGAAAAAAGTATCATCCATTGTAGGGTGGTTGACCAATTTGTCCTGGTTTGCCTCGGGCATTCCTGGTTTTAGAACTGAAAATCTCATGTCTTGGGAAACCCCTATGTCCTGGGTCAACCTGTTTCCAGGGAAACATGAGTTATGGTGGGGACTAGGGATTCTACCCAAAGATTATAGTATAGACAAGGCTTCTGGTATGGAAGAAGGTTTCAGGTTAAAGTTCCCACCATTGTGGTCAAGTGGTCCTGGAGGGGACCAGTAAGGAATTGTAGCACATCTATAGAAGAGAGCATCTACACTTCTCCATTAGCTGCCTTGCTTTCCTATATAATTGGTGGCTTTGGGCTGGGCTGGAGATGATGCTGGCCGGCGGAAGTGGAATTTTATCTGATGCACCTGTAGGTCTGGGATTGTGGGCCTTTCTTCAGCAGAGGACTACTAAGGGTCACAAACAGAAAAACTTTTTTATTTAACGTTTTAAAAAGAAGATTATATGGTATAATTTATAATTTATATGTCATATGGTATAATTTATCTCTTTAAAAAATGAATAACGAGGAAAGGATTCAAGTTCCATAGTTTCAAAGTGGAAAATAGCAGTATTCATGAATAATGAAGGTCTACAGCATGCCCAGAGGGAGGAGAGAGACATCTGGGTCCAGCCTCTCATTCTTTTCTTGCCTTTCAGTGTCCAAACAGAACTGAGAGGAGGATGCCCTCACCTGACACTACATACTCTTAGGTGATCAACATTTTCCCAAATTCAATGCTCTTTCACCTTTGCCACCAGTACTCTGTGCCACACTGTGCCAACCCCTGCCTTCACTCTGGCCCACCTGACATGGCCACTTTCCTATAGGACATGATCCCAGATAGCTTAACTTCAAGGGCCCCTGAGGGTTAGCCTCTTTTGTCCCAATATTCTCAGGAATGGGTCACAGTGTACTTTCCTGGAACAGGCATCTGGCAAGCACCTATTCCTTCCCACATCCTCACAATGTGTTTTCCATCAAGAACTTCTTTCTTATCGTATGACTTAGCCCATTCTCTAGGAAAACCCTGCAGCAGGCATGTGGATCCTGTTAGCATCTCCATCTTTAGCCTTGATGCCCAAGAACACCTGCAGGTATGATCAGAAAGGGTATATTTCCAGATGTGGTTGGAGAAAGAATAGAAGAAGGGGCCATTACCAAAAAAACCAACCAAACAAAAACCAAAAACAAACCCCAAAACAAAAAACAAACAGAGGCCACGTCATGAATTAACTCATCTGAATTCCTTAGTGTCACTCACTAAGGAGAACTTCAGTCTTCCAAGAGCATGGAGGAAAATGGGAGCAGCTGCAAAGCCATCACCACATCCCAAATGCTAAGACCAGAGCAATGCAGCCAGCTGTCCGGGCTCTCCTTACTAGGCACAGAGCTCTCATGATGACCACTGCCCTGGTATCTGGTAGACTACCCTCTCCAGAGGTTCACTTTGTCTTAATCAAAGTAATTTCTGGTATTCTAATGGCTAACACAATCTCCACTCCTTTTCTACCCCAACCTCTGACCCAACATAAGACCCATCTCCAGTTCCTACCTGGAGTGCTTCCCTGGTGACAGTTTCCAGATTGGATTCAGGCACAACCCCAGGACCTCTCAGTCACTCTCCCCTGCTAACAATTCTCCAGGTCAGATTTGGGACAGTAGATTGTCCCTCTATAGAATCCAGATTAGATATAGTCTTTCACCCCAACTGAAATTCTACACCTTCAATGGCACGTGTAGAAGAAGCAACTGGAAAGTGTGTGGAGTTTATCCTTTGAGGTCCAAATATCTCAGGAAGGCTTTTGTTCTCTGGCTCCCAACCTTTCCAAGAAGCCTGGTCTCTTAGACCCATGGGTTGGTTTCCATCCTTCATGGAGAGTTTGCTGATTTACTGTCAGTAAGGAGATGTGGGAGCAACTTGAGCATGACCTTCAACATAGGGTCTCCCCAAACCAGAAGGATAGACCTGCATGACTCAAGAGAGACAGCCAGTCTCCTATGCACCCTTAAATGACAAGGCCATTTCAGGTGGTGGCAGACATGAACTTTCATTGTCCTTTGTGTATAAGGACCAAAGCAGCAAGGATAGAAGGAGGACTGAATTGAGGCAACCAGGAAGATTTTATATGAGGAACCCCAGAAATCTCCAGGGCTTTCCTGGGAAGGATCCTCCAAGGAAAGCTATCAAAGGGCTCAGAAAACTTCTCAGTGAGGTGACAGGGGTTGATTCTGAGAAAAGACATAAAGGGGACTTGGCAAGGCACTCACAGAAGGACTTACCAAGGGGTCTCATGAAGAACTCAGAGCAGAAGCAACTGATACACACCTGGACAGACAACTTGGGCAAGAAGTTGGGGCAGATCCATCAGCAGGACCCTCATGTCTATGTATGTGTCCTTCATGGAGTGTTGCCCACTTTCCTGTCTGTTTAGTAGTCCTAAAACCCCTTAAAAAATATAAGTTTGATAGCCTCAATAGGTCAGAAACCAAATGGACACATCTCCGGTGCCTTCATTCCCTGCTCCAGGCCCTTGACAAGTAGTAGAAGCCCATTTCATATGCTGTCTTGTGTAGCAGAAAGGTGGACCTAGCTCTCAGTTTCTTTGAATCCGTAAAACAGGATCAGTTGAGGAAGACCCAACCCTAGCTGCATTTCCAGTTTTTCTTTTACTCCTCAGTCACTCTGGGTTCAGGGGAAAACTCCATAGCTGAGATTTTCCAGCCCCTTGGAGGAGACTATAGGGGCCATGGAAAAACTTCTCTTTGCAGGTTCACGGAAAACTCAGCTGACAAAAGGCAGATTAACAGGAGAAATGGCATACAAACTTATTCACACGCACTGGAGAGAACTACAAAGTGATTACCCCAAACCCCAATGGAGTTCAGATGCTTTGTACCATCTTGAAGTTCAGAAAAAATGGGGTCTTGGACCTTGACAAAAAAGAAAACAAAACAAAATGAAACAAAAAACAAAAAACAGGTCACGGTGGTAAGCCAGGTTTCATTGGCAAGACTGGTTATGGGAGGAAGAGAAGAGGAGGCCTGACTAGCAGAGGAGATCTTGCCATGTAGCAGGCAGCAGCTCTCAGAGAGAATAGATATAAAGGTGTCTTCCAGGCTTTTAAATGTGTCAGACTCTCAGTTCATCTTTCCTATATCCCAACAAGGGGAGCCCCAGAAGAAGCCTGTTTGCATCTGTTGTTTACTTCACTTCATCTTCCCTGCAGATGCAGCTCTCCTCCACAAAAGACAGCCTTGCAGGACTACTTCTGCCTGAGGTTCTCTGAACAATCATATCCAAATATGTCAAAGCAGTGTATTTTGGGTGAGATGTTTTGATTTCCTTCAAAATGGTCAAGCCAGGTCTGGGAAGAAAGATCATCTCAAGAAATTCAGTGTCCCTCCTGAGTCTTTCTCTCCCTGATCCCTTTGATGAGGAAGGCCACGAAGTGCAAACATGTTTTCCCTTTGATGTTGTTCATGGCCTCACACCTTGCATTCATGACAAAACCAAGCAGAGCACACCACCTGGGGGGCCAATAGGTTCATTCTAGAGCTTCTTCCAAGTTAAACAGTGGTGGTGGAAGAAGAGCAGTACCCATGGCGACTGTGGCTTGAGACTAGACATGTGTCAGAAGATACAGTGCAGGAGGTGAAGTAGGAATTCCTCTAAGGCTGGTGGCTCCAGGGAGGTGTTAAGGCCAAAGAGTCCACTGGTTCAAAACCGAAACCAAGAGAACTCCTGAGACTAGTGAGCTGGGATACTTCCCCAAATTAATGCCGCTCTGTGTAATCTGAGAGCTCCGTAGGGTGCCCCCCCACCAAAGAATGTGGGTGGTTTGAGGTTTAGGGAATCTTCTCATAAACACCATCATAACAGCAGGCTAGAGCTTCAATATGAGATGGAGCCACAGAGCTGTGCTCATGGCTATGCCACTGAAGTGTACCTGATTCAGATAGTTTCCTTCTAAGTGTTCACAGCTCATCTCCATCTTTTGAGTGTATATACAGGAGATCTGGCAGCTTCCAACTTCCCAGGACTTCATATCTGCATGAGAGACAGAGGGAGCCTCTGAGCGCCAGGCCTCAGAAAACTCAGAAAAAGGAAAATCAAGAGTTATTTATTTCAGGGAATTCTATCCAGAAGCAAAGAAAATTGTTAGCCAGATTCCCTGAGAAAGCAGAATTAGTGTCAGCCTCTGAGTAGAGCTGAGGTCCTCTTAGAACCAGAACTGATTGTCTGGTTAGTGGGAGAAATGAAGAGCAAGAGCATGTGCCAGGCATGGACATATGGTTTGAGACATGCAGGAGAGTTAACCAGGTGCTCCAGGCCCAGCAAGTGGGTTGCTGAACATTCCTGTGATTTACAGCCTCCCTCCTTCCTCAGCTCAAGTCATGAATGTCACATCCAAGGGGATCAACGTTTTCAAGAGCAACCTGGGACACGGCCAGATTGTTACTGAGCAAAAAATGGGCTTGCTGCAAGATGCACTAGAGGCCAATACCATGGCACTGGCTTTTGAGAAAGAGAAAGCTTTCTTGCAAGCCAACTGACAGGGAGTCAGGAGAAAATGCTCAAATCTATCTCCCTGAGTTGGAGCCTGAGGCAGGTTGTATAAGCATAGAGTAATAAGGTGTAATCTGATTGGATCTTGCAATAAGGTGATGCTGGGAGGCATGATCTGCCTGGATCCTGCCATGTGGTGTCACTTCTTAATTCAGTCCCGCTCTTCGGTTTGAGCACTTAAGTCCTCCCCGTGGTTGCATACTTGGTTCATCTGGGCATACCCAGGATACATGACTTTTAATCTAGGGGTTCACGGCAACTGAAAAATAACTTGCAACTTCATTACACAGAAGTTGAACCAGATTGGTTGGATGTGATTATAATATCAGATAAGAATAACCCATAATAGTATACGAGGGGGACCCAAAACCCCCAGAATTATCTTTTTGAAAAGTTGGCTCCTTGTAGTATAGGCTTCCCTCACTAGGTAGGTGTTCTAGGAACCTGACCATCAGTGTACTAGCTAGTGTAGTTGTGAGAGGCTGTGTTAGGATTCAGTGAATTTTTTTTTGGAGATTCTTTGAATGTGTTTGTCCATTTCATGATGGGTGATGTACAAGTGTACCTGGCCATACAGTACTGGGTGTTCAGCAGTTTTTGACCAAAAACTGTATGACCCTCATGCCCCACCCTCCCTATTCATCCAGTCTTCCTCCGGCAACTCTTATTGTTTCCCCAGATGAAAAAAGTCCTCAAAGTACTTTTTGCTGATGTAGAGGAGGTGAAATAAAAAACAGCAGAAACACTAAAAGACACCAAAATCAATGAGTTCAAAAACTGTTTTGATCAGTGGAAAAAGTGTCTGGATAGGTGTATTACATCAAATGGAGAGTATTCTGAAGGTGACTGAAGTTTAAACATGTAAGAATAAATACACAATTTTTTATAGATAAATCCTGGGGTTTGGGGGTCCTTTCTCATAATAATAATTATATATGCATTATGGCTTCACAAAAATTATGAAAGATATGTGCTTATTTGAAATTATATAGTATGTGTGATTTGATTGTATGTTCAAATAAGTGCTGTTAATTAAAAGAACAATAGAGCTAGCAACATTGACAATGAATGATTAGTTGTAGGACTAATTAAACAAGCAGTATGTGTGAGAAAAGTATGACGATAATTTTGTTTCTGTTCTCTGATAGAATGTTTTTAACTCTCTTTATTGAATATTTATATTTTACAGGCTATCTTATTGCATATTCTTAAAATATACAAATGTAAGACCTTTTAAAAGGAGAACATAAATACGATAGAGTTAATTAGCAGATATAAATATAGGTCATATTGAATATTTTAGAAAACAATGATATGTTTCTTTCCTATGATACAATACAATATTTATATTCTTTGTGTGCTTTTAAAAATACTTTTCTGAGTTTCCTGTAGCTTTTTTTTTTTTAATTGGAGTCTCACTCTGTCACCCAGACTGGGGTGCAGTGGCCGCTCCCGGCCACCGCAGCTTCCACCTGCTGGGCTCCGGCGATCCTTCCGCCTAGGCCTTCCAAGTAGCCGGAATTACAGGCATGCGCTACCACACCCAGCTAATTTTTTGATTTATTGTAGAGATGAGGTCTTGCTGCCCAGGCGGGTCTCGAACCCTTGGGCTCAGGCAATCCACTCACCTCGGCCTCCCAAAGGCGGGGGATTACAGGCTGAGCCACCGAGCCCAGCTTGCCTGTAGCTTTTAAAACATTTTTTATCAAATGGTAAAATGAAGTACAGTCCAACATAAAATCGCTTTGACCTTTTAACTCCTATCAAGGTGCCAGTCCAATGTGATGATATCAAACCAAATATCCTCTCAACAAAAGTGTTTCACCACAGAAGTCTTAGGATTTTACTTACCGGCAACAGTAGACTTTTAGACTTGTAGGAATGAGTTTCTAGCTCTCAAAAAAATATCTGTCCACTTTGGACCAACATGTTTGTTTGAATTAGTTAGGTTTTCACACAGGCTCTATATGTCTGAAGTGTTCATTTTCAGACACTCCAAGGCCCTCTGGATATGATCATAAGGTAAATCTCTCTTTCTCAAGGAAAATGATTTTAAAGTGCAGAGTGAAAGTTGTGAAATCAAAGTTGAAACAAAATAATTTACAGTTTTAGTAAAGAAATAAGAAAACTCTGGTCAACTTGGTCACCCTTTTCATGTGACATTATTTTGAATTAAAAGCAGTCTTATATCAAAAAAGAGTAATTTGTCATTTGTTTAAGCTTTTGTTGTGACCTATGCATGATGTTAAACAATGTAAGTGAAGTTTGCTCACCATTTTGACTCCTTATAGCCTTTTCAAAGATCACCAGTTTTGGAAAAAGAACAGTGTTTTGTTTTACTCTAATCTTTTTCTTCATTCTCAGTGTCAGTGTATTTCCAAATGAGATAAGGATATTCTCATTGAGACAAGTCTCACACTTTGAAAATACGATTTGATGGCAGACCAATATTCTGACAATAATATCAGACAACTTGCAAGGCCATGTCTAAGGAAGCTATCACCTGCCATTTCTATCAAGTCAAAAATCCCATTAAATGCTTCTGGGCGACAGAGTGAGACTCCAACACACACACAAAAAATGCTTCTGCAGATTAATGAGAAACTAAGAAGTGACATAAATATTCATTCTGAATGTTTCCACACCACAGGTGAGCTCCCTGCACCCTACTATAGCAGGGTTGACCACAAGACACACAGACCATTTGGCAGGTTTCTCTTCTCATTTTCTTTGGCAAGAAATTAACAGATTGAATTGAATTTGCCAAAATTTACATTTGCCCTCTTTGTGGAATATGCAAATATATGAGCAAAGTTCAGTTTATATTTGGACAAGAAGATATCAACAACTTTTTATGTTTTCTATGATTTTATTATTATCTTCATAGAAATGAAGATGACTAAAACTTTTTTTTTTTCAAATCAAAGTTTATTTGAACTCAAATGTTCACCTAAAAGTTAGGAGAGCACTTTTTTGTTAATATTATCACCTGAAACTGTAGAAAGCATGATCATTTGTAAGATCTGACAGAAACAGCTCTGCACTGTCAGAGGCCAACATACCTGTCAACAAAATTTTCCTTTCGTCTGTCCTCAGAAACTTTATGAGTTGAAGTTTCTGAATAGGGAGTGTAACTTTGCTTAGTTTCGTGGAACAATCAAGAGAATGATAGTGCACATTCATCATGCCCTATGTCCAAGCTAATTCTGCCTCACTATTTACACCTGAGTTTTTTGGTAGTTGGGAAACTTTTGACTGATTTAGAAGTACTAGCCTGTCTCACTCTGGACTTGAGAGGTTCAGTCTCCACACATGCGTTCCCACGCCCATTCCACCAGGTCCAATCCCAGTTATTTTCTGCATGTTCTTTAGCATGCTCTGTTGGGTTATTCATCTCCCTAATCCAGTGGTATGTGGTTATTCTTCATTAAAGTAATACAGGCATTTAGGCTTTGCTGGTGATGTCTGTGTCATACTGGTGTTGGTATTCTAATCATTCTCATTTTCATTATCTGACCTCTTAGAAAACATGGTTGTAATAGTCACGGTGTTACAAATTAAACTAGCACTTTCTTGTTTAAGAGTATAAGTTAACTCCCAGGCAGCGTCCCAGATCTGCTGCTATGCTCAGCTTCACAGTATGGTTGGGCACTTGGATCTAGTCACTCCCAGTGGATGACCCATTCCTGTGAACTGCAATTAACAACCTCCGTGACTAGGAAGGACAGTAAATCTGTGACACAGTCACAGATACTAAAACATAGTTGCTTCCCCCCATAGTGGTTTTTTTCCCCATTGTATGGGTTTGTACGTTTTCTTCAAACTTCTGCTTTCTTTCCTCAAAACCAGAACTTCTCACATTCTGGGGAGGAGTTCTCAGGCTGCAGAATTTCCAGTGCTAAATTCAGAATAGCGTTGTACTAACCTGGGTAGTTTGTCGCACTAACGGATCCCCCATGCCAGGCCCATTTCTTTTCCTTCATGCTCACCTTTCCAGCAGGTCACACCATCCTAGGAGGTGACAGACACCCAGGAGAAGGCCTGCAACCAGTTCTACATGTAGTTGGCTCCTGCTGGTCAGCAAAGTGTTTCTAGCATTTGGACGGCAGGAGGTGTTACAAAGTAAACATGTTTTGGTTGAAATATCTCTGCTGTCAGCATATTTATTTCATTTTACTTTGCTTTACAGGAATGGCTTCCTACAGCTCTGCTGCTGAGAGAAGATCTTTAAAAATAGTTTTCTTTTTCCTTTTCAGTCACAAGGGCCTGGCAGACTGGCAGGGCCTGGCAAGAGGCAGTGCCCAGAGTCGGCACAGTGTGGGTGGCAGTATGCCCAGGTGTTTTCCTGCTCTGCCTACAGAGATCTCTGAGCAAGTCGTTCTATCTCTGTAGTTCCCATTTTCAAATCACATAATAGAGCACCCAAATAACTGGATTAAAAAATGGACAAAGGGCTGAAAAAGCATTTATCCTAAGAAAACATATGAATGGCAGCAAGCATATTAAAAGGTGCTCAATATCATCAGTCATTAGGGAAATGCAAATCCAAACAGCAATGAAGTGTTACCTCATATCTGTTATAAGAGCAAAAACCAAAAAACAAAAAAAGCAAAAGATTAGGGTTGATGAGACTGTGCAGAAAACTGGAACCCTTGTACAGTATGTGTGAGGATGTAAAATGGTGCAGTCACTATGAAAAAAAGTGTGAGGTTTTCCCACAAATTAAAAATAGAGTTACCATATGGTCTATCAATCCTGCTTCTGAGTATTTCTCCAAAAAAATTGAAATCAGGATCTTAAAGCGATATCTGCACTCTTCAGTGGGTCACTGCAGCATTACTCACGGTAGCCAAGATGTGAAAGCAAACTAAACATCCATCAATGAATGAGTGGATAAAGAAAATGTGTACGAGGGGAGACTCCCCAGAAAACAAAATTTACCTTATGGAGGTACACTTACTTCAGGCTTACCCCACGAGGCAAGTGTTCTAGGAACTCATAGGCATTGGTGTACCAGCTAGTGTTGTTGTGAGAGGTTGTGTTCAGCTTCAGTGAGTTTCTTTTTGGAGGTTCTTGCAACGCGTTTGCCTATTTCTCGTGATGGGTGATTTACGAGTGTACCTGCCCACACTGCGCTAAGTGTTCTGCAGTTTTTGACCCAAAGTAACATGACTTGCCTGACCCACCCTCCCTATTCACCTGACCTTGCCCTGAGCGACTTTTTGTTTCCCCTTTTGAAAAAAGTTCTCAAAGGGAAACATTTTGCTGATGTGGAAGAGGTGAAACAAAAAAATTGGCAGAAGCACTAAAAGGCATCAACATTGATGAGTTCAAAACCTGGGAAAAAGCATCTCATAGGTGTATTGTATCAACCAGATACTATTTTGGAGGTGACTGAAGTTTAGACATGTAAGAATAAATACACAATGCTTAATAAATAAATTTTGGGTTTTGGGGTCCCCACTTGCATATATTCAATATAATGCAATATTACGCAGCCTTAAAAAGAAGGAAATCCTGCCAGTGATAACACTGATGAGCCTTGAGGACATTATGCTATGTGAAATAAGCCAGGCACAGAAAGATTCCACTGAGGAGATATCTAAAATAGTCAAATTCACAGAAACTGAGAGTAGAATGGCCATCAGGGGTTGGGCGAAGGCAAAATGAGGAGTTGCTGTTTAAAAGCTATAGAGTTTGGGTTATACTAAAGATCTGATGTGCAATATAGTACCTACAGTTTCAATACTATATTGTGTGCTTGAAATTTGTTAAGATGATAGCTCTCATGTTAAGTATTCTCACCACAATAAATGAAAGGAAAAAAAAAAGGCCTCTAACATTCTTTCACCAGTTTGTGCTGGGTGCTTATTATGTGTTAAGTATTCTGCTAGGTGCTTTGATGAGCTGTCTATCCACGAACTAGATGGATGTGAAGACCTATAGTACATTTACACTGTGGGGGGAGCCAAGGGTGGTCACACCCTCAGGAATCTCACTGTCATCTGGAGCATCGGGCTCTAGTGCCCATCAGAGTGTTCTGCTCTTGCCTGATGCCCCCACGGGAACTGAGGCATTGGTTATGCTGCATCCAAGAGTCCCTCCAGGCTGAGAACTTGGAAAGTGATCTGCACACTTGATTCTGGGCAAGTTACTTAACCTCTTGAAGCCACACCTGTAAAATGGGACCATAACAGCATTGTGATCCTATTTAATGAGGTGGTGACTGTAAGGGCTGTGCCTAGTGCCAATCACCTAGTGTCTTAGTTCTTTTAGGCTGCTATAACAACGTACCCTATACTTGCATTATAAACTCCTAAGGCTTATAATCAACAGACATTTATTTCTTATAGTTCTGGAGGCTGGAAGTCCAAGATCCAGGTGCCAGGAGATTTGGTGTCTGGTGAGGGCCTGTTTGCTGATGGTGTCTTCTCACTGTGTCCTCACATAGTGGAAGGCACAAGGAGTCTCTTTGTACCCTGTTTTGAACTCACCCACTCATGAGAAATCTGCCCTGTGACCTAAACACCTCTCAAGTACCCTACCTTCTAATGCCACCAGCATATGAATCAGGGACACTAGCATTCTCTCTGTGCACCTCATCAGTACTCGTAAGTGGTAATGACCATGTTACATTTCATAACCAGTGACTCCTGAGGGCCCCCACACCATTCCACTCCGTGGGGCTTCAGCATCCCTCTCTGAGGATGGCTATTCTAATCCCTCAGGCTGCCATGTGCACTGTTACCTCATCCTTGTTCTCTGGAACTTTTTACTAATTTTATGACAAGCACCTCTCATTGATATTTTAGGTATTTCTCCTGCTTCCTTCCTACCATCTCCGGAAATAATGCAGATCTGCCAATCCCCTTCCTTGCATAGCAGCTCGGAGTTCTTTGAATTGTTAACACACCAACTCCAGCCTCACCCCTGGGTTTGTGTCATGGACCTAGGCAGTACTCAGGAGTTGGGACAGAGGGACTGGACTCAGGCCGCCTACAAGGCCTGAAACTCCCAGAGCAGTCTGCCTTCTGTTGTTTCTGAGGAGAAGCCCCGATGGCAACCAGAACCCATCAGCCTGCCACCGATGCTGGCCCTGCTTACAGTCAGTGGGGGAGCCTCTGTCCTGGGCCAGGAGTTCACACTGGGAAGTGGGCCTTTTCCCGACCAGGGTCTCTTAATTCCACGCAAGTAGGGGTTCTGTGCATCAGTTGTGGCAGGAAGCAGAGCAGAGAAAAAGACAGAGAGGCCCCGTTCAGACGTCTATACTGACTTGTACTGTTTCAGTGTTTGCAAGGCAGGAGCCACGAAGGAGCTGATAGACTGATGCCATGGACTAGAAGAAAGAATCTACCTGCAGACACGTGCTGGGATTTGTTTTCCCATACCCTACTTTGGATCTGGAATCAAAAGACCTCCACTGAAGTTCTGATTCTGCTGTGGCCCCTAGACGGTTTCTCTGACAGAGACGCTGGGTATGGGTCCAGTGTGCTTGGTGTAAAGTCTGGTGGGTCTGGCCCCTTTTCAAAGAGCTGGAGCAACATAGACAGTGACCTTGGTGGACATATAACCTCTCTAGGCTTCCTTTTTCTTGTCTGCATAAAATAGGGAAAACAACATTTGACTGAATTTGATAATGTGAGTGACAAGACAATATATTCATAAATTTTTCCATTCATACACTTATTTCATCTGTTCATGAATGCATTCATTCATTGTCAGGCCACACTATGCAAGTCTTCATACTGAGTACACAGTTATGAACAGGATAGACAATTGCTTGCCCTGGTACAGTTGACAATCTAGGGAAAACCAGACAATGAACAAATATATGACACAGGGAATTGTCTGAGTGTGGATGGAGAGACAGCACTGTGTTGGATAAACATGTGTTTGCCAGTCATGAAGGTGAGCTGGACACACTGCTGCCCCCAAGCTCAGCACATGAGCCTGGCATGAAGGCTCTGAGGACTGCAGAGTTTGTCACTCTTGGGGTCTCTTTAGCTAACACAGTGCTGCTAGGCGAATGTGTGGAGTTTGAGCAACCCCCTGTAGGGTCCACTTGAGAGAAATGTGTGCAGAAACAAAGAAAGATGGGGTTGTTCAGAGCAGGAAGTTTGCTGTCAGAGCACTGCTGCATACTACATACTACTTGCATAACCATGGGTAAATTTCTTACCTTTTCCAAGCCGCAGTTTTCTTATCTGCACAATAGGGATGCGGATATCTAAACTCACAATATGTGTAAAGCACTCAGCAAAGCTTCTGAATGTAGTAAATGCTTAATGAATGTTAATACTGTATCTTTGTAATTATTAATATTGGTAGGAAGTGAGCAGTTTTAACAATATGCTTCTTTTTTTTGTTTACTTTAGGGTTCTTTGTTAGTGTTATATATCCTATGGGTTTGGAGAAATTTATAATAATATATACCTACCTTTATAGTGTCATATGGAATAATTTCACTGCCCCCAAAATCCTGTGCTCTGCCTATTTATCCCTTCCTACCCTGTAACCCCTGGCAACCACTGACCTTTTTACTGTCTCCAGAGCTTTGCCTTTGCCAGAATGTCAAAAATATAGTTGGAATCATACAGTATATAGCCTTTTCAGACTGACTTCTTTTATTTGATGACATGCATTTACGTTTCCTCCAAGTCGTTTCACAGCTTGATAGCTCATTTCTTTTTATCACCAAATAATTGTCTGGATACACTATAGTTTATTTACCCATTCACCTACTGAAGGACATCTTAGTTGCTGCCAAGTTTTGGCAATTATAAATAAGCTTCTGTACCTATTCTTGTGCATGTTTTTGTGTGTATGTAAGTTTTCAACTCATTTGGGTTAATACCAAGGAGCGATAACATGCTTCCTTGATGGCCTAATTTTCTTATTGATCAATTGGCAGAAAAAAGATAACTTTCTAATATTTTAAAACTACAATTGATCTATTGATTCAAAGCCATTTATTGTGACTTTAATCAAAGTTATTGATTCAGGTTGATTTGGAGCCTTACTTGCTCATTAATTCAGTCAATATTTACAAATTTTCTCACCAGGTATTGAATATAGATCTAGGGATAGAGAGATAAATAAGCTGCCATCATTGCTCTTAAGACTAGTTCAGAAGCACAGAGAAGGAAGCAAAGTTGTGAAACATAAGGCTACCAGAAAGGTATGTACAGCATGTGTGGCATGCAGAGATCAGTTCTATATGATGAGGCCCTTCAGGAATAGGTTTAAAGAGGGGGCAAGATGGGAGGTTGTCTCTGCTTTGAGCCTCCTTCATGTCTTCTTCCACCCCTCCACCCTCCTGCCCTGTCACACACTGAGGGATGTGTAGGGGATAAAAACCCAACAGTGAAGCCTGGGTTAACAGAAGAGCAGAGTGAAGGAAGATAAACCGATGCAGCAACAGGCATCTTGCATGTAGAATCAATGGGAGCCGATGAGTAAGAGGCGGTAGTGGCAGAATTGAGAGAAAAGAGGACAAATCAGGTTTTGCCGTTATTCTCTGCAATGAGACACACGTGATGTGACTGTGGCCTTGATTTTCATTGGGTGACATGGAGCTGATGTCCTGGAGGTTGTCACAATGCTCTCCTACTCATTGGTCAGCTGAACACTTCCTGCTCTCTCCTGGGAATGGGATGAGTTACTTGTGACACCTTCAGTATCCCATGACCCATCCTCTGCTTTGGCTTCTCTGAAAGGCCTTTCGCCACCCCTCAGCCCCCTGCCCCCATTAGAAGAGACAGCAAGTTGGGTTAAATGATGTACCTGCCTCTGGAATCCTTAGCAATTATGTTTCCCTTTTTTCTGCTTCACCCAGACAGAGCCCTCTAATTGAGCCATGGCCAGGTTCAGTCTCTATTCACAGTCCCATCTTGTATCACTGATTTGTGACTCTTCTCCACAAATGTGCTGATTACTTAAATTGAATCTTCATGCTCAGACATTTAGAGGAAGCTTCAGATGCAAAACTGTTTACAAATTCAAGCTTCCTTGAATCTGAACTCTGAATGTAAGAAATATGCTTGCTTAAATCTGTAAGTGCTAAAAGGCAAGCACAGGTCCCTTCAAGTTCACTGTGTTGGCTTCTGCTTGCTGTGAGTGTGCTGGAGCAGCCAAAACCCCGGTGGGTGAAGTAGTGATTTCTCACCATGGACATTGCCATGCTGGGGGGTGAGCCGGACACACCTCTGAATGAGATTCCCCTGCATTTCTTCCTCACAGCTTCCTTGGACCTAAACTGCCTGCACACCCAAGCATTTTGTTACCCAACTCCACCCCTGTCCCAATCTTACTCCTTATACAAAGTCTCCCTGACTTACCCCTGTCTACACTGGTGGTATAAGACAGGTCTCTGTGCCTCCTTGTATTTCTCCAGTCTTGCCTGGCTTTCAGTTCCATTGACTCCTTTTTTGTTTGTTTGTTTGTTTGTTTGTTTTTATTTTTGAGGCAGGGTCTCTGTCCTCCAGGCTGGAGAACCCCTGACCCTCCATCCATGCTAGCATGGATCCTTGAGTAGCTTTCTTACCCTCTCTGAGACTTAGTTTTCATGAGTCTTTTTGGTTCTGAGAGGGCCCAAGCATTGCTCTGACAGGGGGGAGGCCCCTGTCTCTATGATGTGTCACTGGAGCACCATGGCAATTTATGACCTGGCACCCAGAGAAAACCTTCCTATTGACTGGCTTAACTGTGGGGGAAGGAAAACAGTGTAGGTTTGCAACTTGTGCAGCCCATGAGTACCTCTCTTTCCTCAGGTTCCCATAACCCAAAGGAGTCAGGGCTTAAAATCAGAACTTCCAGATTTTCCCCTTGTTATGATCTCGAACAATTCCCATAATGATTGCACTCTGAATGTTAGTTTCCTCATCTGTAAAATGGACTCCTAAGTTCATTTCGAGGCTCACAAGAAGTGATGAGGATGAAAGTGTCCTATAACCTTGAAAGGCCTATATAAATGTTACTACTAAGGTATTAATAATGTAAGTTTCAATACTATAATTCCTATAAGCCTATCGGCCCTCCTGTAGGCATCATCATCACTAGGGCATAGCCTGAGGTTCCTAGGTCCTCTTTGTAGCATCAGAGCAGCATACAAGCCTGAGTAAGAGAATAAAAATGCTCTCCAGATGTTCCCTAAAAGCTTGGTTCTTAGGTGTTTTCATGACCAGGCAACTTCTGGAAACACCACCTGTCTTAATCCATTGCATTATTATAAAGAAATACCTGAGGATGGGTAACGTATAAAGAGTTTATTTGGCTCATGCCGCTGCAGGCTGTACAAGAAGCACGACACCTCTATCTGCTTCTGGTGAAGACTCAGGAAACTTTCACTTATGGTGGAAGGTGAAGGGGAGCTGGTATGTCACAGGGTGAGAGAAGAAGAGAGAGGGGGCATGGGGGGGAGGAGGTGCCAGGCTTTTTAAAACAGCCATCTGTCTTGTGAACTAATAGAGAGTTCACTCATTACCATGGAATGGCACCATACCATTCATGAAGAATCTGCCTTCATGACCAAAATACTTTGTGGTAGGTCCCACTTCCAACATTGGGGATCACATTTCAACATAAGATTTGGAGTGGACAAATATCCAAACTCTGTTACCACCTGAGACACTGGGAGCCTTCTCTACCCTATAATTAGCATCTCTGGCTTTGTGGTTCGGGTTCTCCTGAGAACCCCTGACACCTAGAGCCCCTTTTGTCTCCTTCTTCATGGTTTTTCAATTGAAGGGAAGGGTTGTGATGCCGGAGAACACCTGCGTCTGAGGACATAAGTAAAGGGGGTCTAAGGAATATTTTGGCTTAATGCAGAAGGACCCAGTCTTGGGAACCTGACATGATTTTTTCAGGGTTCTTGCCAGGGAGATCAGCTCATTTCTGGGCCTCAACCCTTGAATGAAAGAAGGTTCTCTGTTTTAAGAACCATCTTTCCAGTTACTCTCTGTTCAAATCTCCTCACATTCCCAGACCTAATTCAAAGGTGAAGCTTCTGGATACACTTGCCCCTTCCATTCTGAACACAGCAGTCCAGTCTTTTATGAGTGTTTTGGGTATAACTTGATAGTGACACTTTCATTCACCGGCTATGTGCTGTTGCCATCTCTGTGTGTGGTTATTCTGATCGCTGTGAGGATAGGGAGCCTTTTCCTCTATGTTCATCCTCCACGGTGAACTAAGCACTGTCTCAAAATAAAGACTCAGTCTTTCCCTGCCTGTGGTGATATTGCTTTGCCTGCTGGTAGTGAGCAGTCATGTATAAACCAGCTTCACTATGTATCACTTTATTTGAACTTGCCTGAATTCTCACCCTCTGTGTCAAGGAGAGTGTAGGGACAAGACTGACCATCAGAGCTTTTCATCCCTTGTCCCCAGCACAGTGCGGCACACCACAGACACTCCAGCAGTGCTTAGTGAGTGAATGCTCAAGACACTGTCCTCCTTGTAGAAGCAAGAAGATTGAAGTTTAGTGGGTTTAAATGACCATTCTGAACTTTAGGAAACACTATAGACCAGACACAAATCCAAATCCTCTGATTCCAACAGCAACACTTTCTCTGTGGAAGAGACTTTAAGAGGAACTTCAATTATTCTGAGACTAGGGTTGAGTTTTTCAGATCCGTCGGTCACTAAGAAGCATAATCTTTCCTGCCCCAGTTTCTAGCTCCTCTCTTTCCATTGTTGCTTAAATGCTCAGCATACTTGGGCACTAATTACACAGCCAACATGGAAACTTCCTGACAGAAGGGCCATAGTGTCCCGTTGTTTTCACAATTGATCCACACATGGTCTGAGGTGTGGATTCCTCAACCTTGTGAGGTGGTGCCTGGGACAGCCATGGTCCCCCCTCCCCTGGTTGGTTCCCTCCAGGCAGCAAGTAGCAGCCCCATAGATGGAACCCAGTGTGCCTTAGTGCCTTGACAACACGCTCACACTTATGCATGCATGCCATGAATGAGAGTGGGACTGGGCAGCACTCGCAGCCTCTCACCCCTACCCAGCACACAGCACCCCTACACAAACACACACACACACACACACACACACACACACACACACACACCCTGCTCCCCTGAACAGCTCTTCTTTTCAGAATGTCTTTCCTACATACACACACACACACACACACACCCTTCTCCCCTGAACAGCTCCTCTTTCACACACACACACACACACACACACACACACACACACACACACACACCCTGCTCCCCTGAACAGCTCCTCTTTTCAGAATGTCTTTCCTAGAAGGCCATAGCAGCTTTCTGGTTGTCTCTTAGGGCCCAGGCTGTAACATGCTCTTTCTTGCTTTCTTAACAAAGACTTCCTCTCTGTTTTTCTTTTGTCTGTTGCCCAGAGTTATATTGAGGGACACCATCCTGCACTGATATCACTGAACTCTACAGAGAACTCAGGCAGCCGTGTGCCCTGAGGCAAGTCTTTGTTCATCAACTTCCTCCTCTGTAAAGTGAGAATTGACTTCAGGGAACACCTGCATGTGAAGCACTTAGCCAAGGACCTGGTATAAGGTAAAGGTATACCAAGTTTATGGGTTAGAAGATTCAACATTTTAAATATGTCACTTCCCTCCAAATTGGTAAACAGGTTTAAGGCAATTCCCATCATGATTCTAGCAGCTTTTTAAAAAAACTAATGCGGGTAAGATTATTTTAAAATTTACATAGAAAGTGAAAAGAACTAAAATAGCTAAAACAATTTTGGAAAAGAAAAAGAAAGTAGGAGAAATCACTCTACCTAAGTTCAAGACATATTATATTGCTACAGTAATCAAGAATGTGTGGTATTAGTAGAGAAGAAGGCACATAGATTAATGGAACAGAAAAAAGAATCCAGAAATAGACCCACAAGATGCAGAAGCAATTCCATGGAAGAATGATAACCTTTTCAATAAATAGTGCGGGAACAATTGAACATCCATAGAGGAAAAAAAAGTTGACCTAAACCTTATACTTTATACAAAAAGTAACTTCAAAATGGATCACTAACTTAAGTATAAAATGTAAATGTAAAAAAACCAACAAAAACATAAAAGAAAATCTTTGGGACTTAAGTCTAAGCAAAAAATTTTTCAACTTAATACCAAAAACAAATCCATAAAAAATTGATAAATTTGACTTCATCACAATCAAAAGTCTTGCTCGGCAAAAGGCCCTGTTGAAAGACTGAAGAGATAAGGTTCTTTCTGGGAAGTAAGTATTTTCAAACCATATATCTAATGAAGGGCTAGTATCTAGAATGTGTAACAAACTCTCAAAATTCCAAACAACCATCAATCTAATTAGAAAATAGGCCAAAGATATGAAGAAACGTTTTGCTAAAGGTAATAAATGTCAAATAGCACATGAAACCATTCTCAACATCACTAGTCATTAGAGAAATGAAACTAGAACCATAATCACATTTCACCGCGCACCTATCAGAATGACTAAAACAAACAAACAAAAATAGTGACAACATGCAATGCCAGCAAGGTTGCAGAGAATCTGGATCACTCATGCTTGAAATGCAAAATGGTGAGAAGGCAAACTGGTACAACTCCTCTGGGAAACAATTTGGCAGTGTCTTAGTTTGGTAACCTCCATGCTTAGTTTGCCAGGAAACTAAGAAGTTGCAGGAACTACCAAGATCTTGCATTCCTGGGCAATTTTTAGAAAGAAACAAAAAATTAGTGGAAGGAGGTACCTATAGAAACCTAGAATAAACTTAGTTTAGTTTATTTTGCCTTTAGTTTACTTTTTGCCTCAGCATAACCATTTTTGCTTAGACTTTACTTTTTTAGTTTACTTTTTGCCTCAGCATAGCCATTTTTGCTTAGATTTTACTCCTGACATGCTTTGAATCTAACACAGGTTAGACATAGATAAGATAAATTTCCAATAGGCAGGTTTTAGGAGGTGTTCAGACATTTTAAAAATACATTTTACTTGACAAATCTCCATCAGATGTAAGACAAGGACAGTCCAACAGTTGAAACTTTTAATTTTGGTTTAGTATAATAATTTCTGGGAAACTTTCAGGTTCTTGTGGAAGGCAGGTCAAAGATCACCCCTTGGCTGGTCACAGTCATAGAAATAATAATAAGACCACCTTTTAGTCAAGGAACGTGTGAATTGAAAAAGGCTGACAGATCTCTTGCAAGAAAAACCTCTCCAGGCCCAAATCTCCAAGTTAACCTAATCTGTGCTTTGTGACCTGTGTGACACAGACAGTCTCCACCACCCTCACCATGGCAGCAATCATGTGACTAACCCACCCATTTGCCTGCTATTCATAAAATGACATCAGCACCTGTGCTTGCTTACCTGCCCCTTCAAGATGAAGTGGAGCAGGCCACCACTCAATCACTTTAATAGCATCTTCTCCTCCTTCCAAGGGAAATGGTTAAAAGGTCTCAACCGCCAGGTGTGATGGCTCAAGCCTGTAATCCCAGCACTTTGGGAGGCTGAGATGAGAGGATTGCCTGAGCCCATGGGTTCAAGACTAGCCTGGGCAACATGATGAGATCTCGTCTCTATAATAAAAATCAAAAAAATTAGCTGGACGTGGTAGAGCATGCCTGTAGTTCTGGCTACTTGGAAAGCTGAGGTGGAAGGATTGCCATAACCCAGCAGGTTGATGCCGGGGCGGCTGTGAGCGTTGACACTGCACTCCAGCCTGGGTGCATTGCCTTACTAGACTCTGGTGTGGCCATGTGCTCTTTGAGCTATGGCTATTGCCATGTTTCTTAAGCTTTGGCCCCCTTCCCTACCTTGGGGAGGTGATTTCTCTCTCTCTAATTCACTTTCTAAATAAACTATATCTTCCAATCTAACTGCTATGCAATTCTTTGCATCTTTCATGTGGCATCTGATGGTACACCAGACACCACACTCCTAGTGGGCCTCACCCAACATTCTGGAGGGCCCCTGGGAGTGTGCCCTAATAATTATGTTCACACAAAACCTACACACAAATGTTCATAGTAACTTTATTCGTAATAGTCAAAAAGTGGAATCAACTCAGATGTTCTTCATTATAGTTTTGCAAGATGCTGTCATTGGAGGAAATTAAATAAAGGGTAAAAGGATCTTTCTGTATTATTTATTTTAACAGCATACAAATCTATAATTATGTCACAATAAAAAGATAAATAAGAAGCAAAAAGAGCACATGGTACCACTTCATTGGGTATGCAATCCTGGGAGGCAGGAGTGAAGAATTTAGGGAAGGGGAAGGGCAAATTGTTGGAGCATGATACCAATCCAGAGGTACTATGAACTGTGGCATGTGAGAGCCAGGAGGAGGGCAAACCATCTTGCCCATTTTCTGTCTCTTCTCTGGCTCCCATTGTTACATAACCCAACAGGGATTTGACTTTCCAACACTTCTGGGTTATATCACATCCTAGAGAAGCCAAAGACCTGTGTTGCCTTATGTCCCTAGCTGGATTAGAACATAAAAACCTTGAAGTGCATGTGTTCCCAATGAGACTAGAAGATCAACAGTGGGTTGCTAATACTTATTCTGTGTGCCCATTCTAGCACCAAGCACAACTGGGGAATGGGAATCATATGCTTGGAGCCTCATGAGTAATCACTGCACACATCATTCCACATCATCCTCAAAACAACTGGATGTGGTTTATTCTTTATTTTTTGAGTTGGAGTCTCATTCTGTTGCCTAGGTTGGAGTGCAGTGGCATGCTCATAGTCACTGCAGCCTCAGCCTGCTGGGTTCAGGTGATCCTTCTGCCTCAGCCTTCCAAGTAGCTGGAACTACAGGCACATGCCACCACACCTGGCTAATTTTTTTATTTATTGTAGAGATGAGGTCTCATCAAGTTACCCAGGCTGATCTCGAACCCCTGGACTCAGGCAGTCCTCTACCTCAGCCTCCCAAAGTGCTGGGATTACAGGCTTGAGCCACCACACCCGGTCGGATATGATTTATTCTAAGCATGTAAAGGTGAACTAGACATATCACATGCACATTAGAATGTCACATTCCTGAGAATAGGGACCCTACAGTAGACAAATATGCTCTCTTGCACTGTCCTTCACACACACAGTTCTACAATATTGTACTTTGTCAATGCTAAAACTCTGATCAGATTCCCTAGACATTTTAGAACTGATCTAATCTCTAACTGGTCCATGCTTAGGGTTCTGAGACTTTTTACCAGGGAATATCCTGGCTTATCTTCAAAGGACAAAACTCCCTGTGGAAATAACAGGCTGTCAGATAGCAAGGTAGGATCTAGGGGAGCATCCAGAAAATGGAGACAATATGGTTTACTGGACGATGGGATGGGTTGGGAGGTGAGATGTCTCCCCGAAGGAACTTGTGCTGAGAGGGTGGATGGGATCACTTAGGGAAAGGGAGAAGGGTGAGTCTGAGGCCCAGACCAAATCCATCTGTGTGAAGTGTCAGTTTTATAACAGTCCTATGACAGGGACAACTCCATTTCTGTTTTTATTTCCCATCTTTTATGCTTGGTAGACTTGATGTAGCCACAGGGAAAACCATAAAGCCTCTTGTCTCAGCTCATTATCATCTTTACTCTTAATTTTCTTTGCCCTATTATCTATAAATACCTCTTATCACATAATGGCCTCTTAATAAAACTTCGGTGCCTTCTCTCCCATCTTTTTCCTTCCCATTCTCCCATCTCTTAGCATGGCTCCCCTCTTATCTGCACCTGGAACCCAGGAGATGAGCCCCCAGTTTGAGAACACAACTCTCAGGAAAGAATCCCAGTTCCAGAAACCACCTCCTTCCCAGGGCTTGTTTCCTACGATTCCAGCTCCCCACCTGACCCAGAACCTGAAAGCCCACCAGGGGCATGCCACTGTCCCTTGGGCAGCCTGAGCAGTGGCAGCAAAACACCGAGCTACCAGGACTCTCTGTGCACAGTCAGTCTTTTCTGGGAAAGTCAGAGCTGCACCAAGGAGGGGGAAGGCAAGGAGGCTTAAGCAGGACTCAGGCCTGCAAGACTGGGTGGGTCAGAGTGAGCTGAACACTTCCTTAAAGGATAGAATTGAGGTCACAGGCCCTGCACATGCCTGTTCTACAATCCTGATGCTTGTCACTTGAGGGGGATTGCTCATCCAGCACATTTAGGATTGTTAGACAAAGCAGGACCGGAAATCCCCTTTCAAAGAAGGAGGCAAGTCTGCTTAGCATGCGTGGTCCTTAATTAGAACAAATAGCCTCAGACACACAATAAAATAAAAAAATTGATGATTCTGTGACAGCTAATCATTTGTAAAGCACAACAGATGCCTTTACAATAAAGCTGTATCTCCTGATTTTTAAAAGAATACTTAACTAACTGAATAATGCATTATAATTATCATACTGATATATTTCTTTCTTTTTTTTTTAAGTCAGGGTCTCACTCTTGTCGCCCACAGTGCAGTGGCACAATCACAGCTCACTGCAGCCTTGACTTCCTAGGCTCAGGCAATCCTCCTGCCTCAGCCTCCTGAGTAGCTGGAATTACAGGTGCATGCCACCACACTTGGCTAATTTTTAAATTTTTTTGTAGAGACAAGGTCTCACAATGCTGTCCAGGCTGGTCTCAAACTCCTGGCTTCAAGCAATTTTCTCACCTTGGCCTCCCAAATTGCTGGAATTACAGGTGTGAGCCACCATGCCTGGCCCATGATATTGCCTGACCTTTTGCAGGATAGAATAAGAGGCGACTGGCACAGGCTGCAGATAAAGAGAAAGCTCCCTTGAAACCCAGGTATTGGGGTAAGATCCTGCCAGCCTGACACCTGGCCAGCCACGGAGGTCTCTAAACAGGGTCTGTCTGGTATAGAGGAGGGGACAGGGCAAAGAGAAGTCACCCCAACAATTCTGCTTCAGACCTTATTGGAGTAACTGGACTTACCCACCTGTTAAGAGCAACAAGACTGCTAGACAGCATAAGTAAAACAACATCTTGTAGACATTCGACAAGAGGGAGAGGAGATTACTGAGCAGTGTCTAAATGGACTTAGCCACACTCTGCTGGGTGATCAGGGAGGCCTATATCTTCCTCCCAGGGCAGCCAGTGGAGACTACTCCCTCAATAGTGGCCAGGTTATGTGAGCATGGCCTGTCCCATTACTCTGCTGGTCTATGCTACCTTAAGAAGTCACCTAGATACAAGCTCATTAGTTTTGTTAATTTTTCAATGACCCAATTAAAACTAATTAAAGAAAGAAGCTCAGTTCTGGTCATCTGATAGATGAAAATCAAATTCCTTTGCTCTCCAAGGACTTTCCTTTTTTTTTTTTTTTTGAGTTGGAATCTCACTCTGGTGTCCAGGTTGGAGTGGTGCAGTGGCATGCTCACCGCCACGATAGCCTCAACCGCCTGTGCTTAGGAGATTCTTCAGCCTCCAAGTAGCTAGAACTACAGGCATGCACCACCATACCCTGATTGATATTTTGATTTATTGTGTAGACAAGGTTTGCCAAGTTGTCCAGGCTGATCTCAAAGTCCTGTGTCTCCTATGCCTTCGAAAGTGTTGGGATTGCAGGCATGAGCCACCACGCCCGGCCTCCATTCCTTTTAATATGTCAACATTCTTACCATTAGCTGCAAAGCCCAGAGTCACCTGGCCTGGGCCCTCTTACTTGTCTAGAGCCAATCTTTGCTGATGACATACAAGTTCTATATGTATGTTTGGATCTGTTACCACGGCAGGTCAAACAGGGCTCCTTTGAGCTCCTTTGGTTCATTTATCACCGGTACTATCGACAGCTAGTGAAACCTCTTGGCATGAAAATTAGCAGATTCTTGAAGGAAGATATTAAGTTGGCTCAGATTTCCCACTTCTAGGCCAAAATATCAAAGTTTCACAGCCAGGAACTCTTGAATGTATGTGGAACTGCTTCTTGACTGTGAAAGATACATTTCATGTTGATACCTTCAAACTCTGATTCACAGATATGCACAGGAAGGACTAGGTGACTTGGTCCCGAGCTGTGTTCCATACACCAAAGGCTGCAAGGCCTGCCTTGTTTATACAATCAGCACCCCTCAACAGGCATACAAAATGCTCAGCTGCTGTAGCCATCTAAGGTTTATCTAAACCAGAAGAAACTAGAGACTGGAGGAAGAGGAAGTGGCAATGAGTTTTGGTGCTCCTTGTGTACCAGGTATAAATCTAGGGTCTTGATATCACCATGCCCAGCTCAGAGATGAGGCAGGAGATGCAGAAGGGTTAGATCACTGGCCCAAGGTCCTATGTGTCTGGTGTGGCAGAGGTGGTGGAGGGCAGAGGCCCAAATTGCAGGGAGGCAGCAACTGCTGTGGGATGTGTGGGCTGTTGGTTTGAGGGTGCTAATCCCCCTGACTCCTGAGGCTGAGAAGGGCTCTCCCCAAATATATGCACTGTGCTACCACAAAGAGTTGTGTCAGTGGGAGCTTCTGTTGACTTTTACTCTTATATCATTTTAAACCATCCACACATATGTGAAAGTAGAAAAAAGAGTAAAGAGTGTTATACTCACCCCTTCTTTACCCATCTCCCAGCTTCCAAGTACTTGTTAAAACCCATCTTATTTCATCTACTCACCCTGGAGATTTTAAAGCAAATCCAAGGCACTATAATTTTACCTGAAAGGGCTTTTATATGTCTTTTTAATAAATAAACGTTTATATCCCATAGCTGCAATTCTGTAATCACATCTAACAAAATTTCTAACAAGTAAACTAATACTTGGCATGTGTGTACATTTCTTGATTTTCAAAAAAAAAAGTGTAAGAAGGGGCTCCTCACAGTTGGTATGTTTAAGTCAAGACCCATCCAGGGGCTACACATTGTAGTCATTTCCTTAAATCTGTCACACTTGCATTTCCCTTTTCCCATGCCATTTATACTGTTGGAGAAACTAGGTCACTTGTATCTGTGGAATTTCCCACCTTCTAGATTTAACCAAGTAGGATATATGACTTAAATATAACCTGGGGATTTAAACACAGAGGTTTAGTGAGATTCTAGTTTGTTGTTGTTTTGCAGAAATACTTCATAGGTGGCACTACAGTCTCATTGCATTTCTTCAGATTTTGTAATGGGGGCTTTTAGGTGTGTTGTATAAAGTCACAGATGAAACAGAAGGTGACGGTGTTCTCTGACATCCGTGAGGATTGTGGAATTCTGGAGTGACATGGCTGAAACCAGATTTTAAATGTCAGAAGAATAATGGACAGAATTTCCGTGATGCACAGAAAGGTAAAGTTATTGATCAGTATGATTCGATCCAATGGCTGATGTACTATTATGTATCCAGGGACAAAATATATAGATGGGGCTGAAGGTATTGTTTGATTTATATGATGATGCCAAGCTGGAGTCTTCTGACATGGGCAGGCATGTAAGTAGTTGGGAGCCCTTTTCAATGTGAGCTCCCTTGGAAGTTTCTTTTATGCAAACCACACACTCAGCAGTAAAATCCAGATTCCTACAGGTGGTGGACCCTGGCTGCACTCTTATCTTTGTTACTCACACAAGACAGGACTGCAGGCCCTGCAGGTTATTGTAACCTGGCCCCTCACAGGATACTCTAGGAAGTTTAGCAGAAGAGATTATGATAATGGTTTTCTTTCTTCCTTCTCTCCTTTCCTTTTGCTGTTAATAAATAAACATTTGTATCCCATTGCTGCATAGTTTACCTCTTGGCAAACTCCAGGACTTAACAAAGAGAATATTCCCCTCTATCTTTTTGCATATTTAGGGGGAAGGTACATAATTCACTTCATTCTATCTGCTGGTCCAAGTTACTCTTGTGTTTTAAAACATCTTCCTTGATAAAAGAAATAGACTTCAGTTTTGGTAGAACTTGATTCATCCCTGGATACTAACAAACTTCTATGGTTGGAATTCTGATACTAGCCAGGACTGAAGTTCCTGGGGGGCTGGATCACCCTTTCTTTTTTATTTTATTTTATTTTATTTTTTGAGTTGGAGTCCCACTCTGTCGCCCAGACTGGCGGGCAGTGGCCGCTCCCGGCCACCGCAGCCTCGAGCTGCTAGACTCCGGCGATCCTTCCACCTCAGCCTTCCAAGTAGCTGGAATTACAGGCATACGCTACCACAACCAGCTGATTTTTTTGATTTATTGTAGAGATGAGGTCTCGCTGCCCAGGCATGTCTTGAACCCGCGGGCTCAGGCAACCCACTCACCTCAGCCTCCCAAAGGCGCAGGATTACAGGCTGAGCCACTGAGCCCAGCTGGATCACCCTTTCAAGTCCTGTGATGAGAGCCCAGCATGACTCCCTCAGGCTCCTGGTCAGGCCTGCACTGCCCAAAGATGACCAAGGACCTTTGGCTCCACAGACCCACCTGTAAGTTCACAACAGCTTCCTGAAGGGAGTTGAAGAGAGAGAAAGGAAGAAGGTAGAGCTAGAGATAAAGATGAGAGACAGAGAGAGAGACAGAGAGAGAGAGAGAGAGAGAGAGAGAGAGAGAGAGAGAAGAAAGAGACAGAGAGAGAGAGAGAGAGAGAGAGAGAGAGAGAGAGAGAGAGAGAAGAGAGGCTAGGGGAGAGAAAGGAGAAGGAAGGGGGTGATTTACACGGGGTTCCTAGCATTCTTAAGAACCTCATGAAGGGAGGCATAACTGGACATTTCTGCCAGGTAATAATACCGCCCTGGCAAAAAAAGTGAGGAAGCCTAATTTGCCTGCTCAGGTTGAAATCAGGATCACTCAGTGCTCAAACCAGTTGAGTGCAGAGCAACCTTTACCAAGCACTTCATGTCTGCAGATGAAGGCTGACCAAGCCTTGCTGGAGGGCCCCAGAGAAGAGGCCACCTGCTGGAACTACCACAGTGCAGCGCCCAGTCTCCTGCACTGGGAGAGGGTAGGCATCCCAGAGCCTGGATGGGTTGGCATTTCAGGGTGAGGGCAGCTGGTTTGTCATGTCTGTCCTGCAGGAAAGGATAGGTACGGCCTTACAGACAAATTAGCCTGTCAGAGTTAGTGTCATGGTGAAATCAAAGTCAGTTATGCTCCCTGAAAGAATTACTTTCTTCTACAAATAACAGTAGCTTATTATAGTTCATTGCACTATATTATTACACATACCATATATAGAATATGAGATTCATAACATTATAAATTATACTATACTACATTTTATTACTTATAGTGGTAGTTTCTACTACTTTCTACCACATGCTTTCTACTATGTGAAAGGCTCTAAGCGGGGCGCTGAGGGACCCCACTCCTCAAGGTATCACACTTGACATTCAAGACCCAGAGGCAGAACTTGGTTTGGGTGCACCCTGGGATGTGCAGTGCACCAGAGGGAAGCAATGAGCTTTGGAATTGGAGTGAGGAAACCAGGGCTGCCTCTCAGAGGAAGGGAGATTTGGCCTGGGTGCTCAAGGAAGGACTACACTTTAGCTGGTATAACAGGTGAAGTTGGCGTGGGAGCATTCTGGAGCCTGAGATGACTTGGGGTGTGGGACCCAGAGATTGAGAGTGTGAGGCTAAAGCAGCAGCAAGGGGCTATAGGTGTTCAGGGTGCAGTGTTGTAAATTCCTAGTAGAAATAAGCCTGGTGCTAATGGAAAAACCTTGCTCATGGGTGGGGAAGATGTGGAAAGGAGCCATTATGAATGAAAAAGGGCAGCTCACAGTCACTCAGCTGCACCATGAATATGTGACTGACAGCCAGGGAGCCTTAGGTACTCTCAGGGGCCAGTAGAAATGGGGATTACTGACTGTTTCCCAATTCTATGGGAGGCAGCAGTCCTGTAGGAGGTTCTTCCTGCCCGAAGCCTGAGCAACAGCAGCACATCCTGATGACTGGGGCAGCCTCAGAGCCTCCCAGGGCCAGCCCAACTTGGAGACCAGCCTGTGGTTATGTTCCTCACTTTTCACAGTGGTGTGTGTGTTGCCTGTGCAGGCATGTGTGTATGTACCCATGCCTGTGTTGACCACTACCACCTTCTCCCCATCTCTGCTGTCTTTCTCATGGCAATTGTTGTATCACACCAGGAGACCAACGCATGGAACTTAGGGTGGGAGGATCACTTCCGCTCCCAACCCTCTCTCATCCAATGGTCTGTGTCGCAGAACTGCTATTCAAGGCATTAGCCTTAGAATCTATGAACCCAATGCTTTAAAAGCCAGTCTCAGAAAGGGTGGTGGGTGATTCCCTTCCTCCAGGGTGTGGCAGCCAAAATGCCCTGGAAACAGATGGGCTCAGAGTCCCGAAGGAGATGTAGTATGGCCCTGGAACTCTGGACACTGGTTGGTCCTGGATCAGTGTTTGAGACTGGAAGTGCTGAAGGCGGTGACGGCCTCACAAGGGTTTCACCTAAAACGCAGTGACAGGAAGGATCACAACACACCACCAGCCTGTGTTCCCTCTCACTTCCCCTATAACAACTTACACCTCACACCTGAGCATTGGACCCAAGACAGTTGATGCTGGTGAGCGTGTGTTTGTGTGTTTGTGTGTATGAGTGTGTGTGTATCAAGGAAAGGGTTTTCTGGGCAAATGTGAAGGCCCTGAGACAGAAGCACACCCTGTTGCATTGGCACAACTGGAGCCCCATGCGTGAAAGGGACAATGACAAGACAGGAGAGGGGCAGCCTGGGGTTTAGGGCCTGGATTTTGCCCTGGAGCATGGTGCTGAGGAGTGGGGCAGACTGTGTTCCCAGGGCCTCTTGGGTTGCCTTGGTACAGCCTGAAGAGGGCCAGGCTGGAAGCAGGGACACCATGGAGGCTGAGATCTGAGGAGGTAGGCCAGGAGACTGAGGAAAAGGCACAGAGGATGCACTGTCTCCTTTCTGCTCCCCTTTCTACCTCCAGTTCTGGGCTCCAGGCTGGGGAAGGAAAACTGGGATCCCTGGGAGTCCCTCATGGTGAGACTGAAGGATATAGAGCCTGCACTGTAGAGTAGTGACCAGCTTAGTTCCACCATAGAGGTGGCTGGGGTAGTGGGGAGGACGCAGCCTGGCCTTAGGGGTGAAACCTGGGGTGGCCACCACAGGGCAAGTGGCTGGGCCTTTCTGAGGCCCAGATTTCCCCACAGTCAAATGTGATTCCTGACACCTGCCTCATTCAACAGATTTCCTGTTGAGCAAATGATAGGAATGCCAAGTGCTTCAGACATTTTAAGAACAGTACAGATCTAAATGTCAGAGTAAATCTAAGTTTTCACTCTTATTTTAGTCTTAGCGCTCTCAAGCTTCCAGATTTGATATGATTGGAAACTTTCTTCTTAGATATTTCTGAACCAAAGGAAAATATTTTTTCCCTAAATATGATTTTTAAAAATCAGGGGGAATAATTTTAGGTTTATGGAAAAGTTGCAAACAGAGTACAGAGAAGGCATCCCCTAATGTTAGCATTTTGTATGACTGTAGTTCATTTGTCAGCATAAGAGATGTACTTTGATGCATTACTGTGAACTAAACTGTAGACTTTGTTTGGATTTCATTAGTTTTTCCACAAATATCTCTTTTGGTTTCAGTTTAATCTGGAGTTCTGCACTGTGTTAAGAACGTGCTCTTTTAAAGTGCAGGTGGGTCTGGAAGGGAGGCTGGCTTGACCAGTGAGTGAGGCCGGCTGAGGATGTCCTGAGGGACCAGCTGGGAGCTAATGCTTTTGCTCCTGTTTCCAGACAGCACTGGGGATAAAACTTAAGAAGAAGATCCCCAAGCTTTAATTTCAGTAAGATATATTTAAGTTAGATAATTTTTCTAAAAAATTCATCTTAAATAAAGGGCTGACCAAGGCTTTGGGGAAGATTATCAAGGCAACTTGTGAAGAAGTTTCTTGTAAGTCAAAAAGTCTTTCTTTAGAGGCAGTAGGAAGGACAAATGAATCCTTCCCCCTAGTCCCCTCCACCCCACCTGCCGCCCCACCTCTGGTCTATGGATCCCAGAAGCAAAGGAAGCAGGCACACAGGGTAACTTAGTGGCTGACAAGACTTATTTTAATTCTCTTTATGTGAGGAAGGCCTGCAGGCTGCCTATTCAAAAGAAATAATCTGGGCTCAACTTGTACAGGAAAAAAAAATGCAAGTTAAAAATGGGTTTTGCACATATAGGTCTCAGACTTCTGGTTCTTTTTGAGATGAAGAAGGTCAGCCTGCTCACCTAGGATCCTCTTTCTGACAAGCTGGGTCTCAGCACAGAGAGGCTTCCTGATCCTGACCAGCGTTAATCCTCTCCCTCCTGCAGAATAATTCTCTCTTGGGAACTGAGCTGCTAAATGAGAGCTCATGATAAACGTTTCCAAGGTATTTTATGGGAACCATTATCTCTCTGGCAGATTCTTTATAGTTTTAAGAATCAAGGTTCCTCCTCATAATCATATGTCTACACCTCAGAGCCCTGCCCCAAGACCCAGGCAGGTCTTGAGGAGTTGGCTTCTAGAGATTTCCTCGCTGTGAGATGGGATAGGCTTGCACCCATCGGGCCTCTTTCATCTTCTTGCAGCGCTGATGTTGGAGAGGAGATGTAGGTGTAGGTCACACCCTTCACACAGTGAAAGGGTCAAAGTCGAGCTTATTTCAGAAGGTGTCATGCTCACAGGAATACCAGCTGGCTTTGGTAGTGAGGCTGGAGACTGCAGGAAGGTGCTAAGATGTCAGATTCTGGCTCCTTGGCAAGGGTAGAAGCTGCAGATTCTACTGTGGCGTCCACACTCCTCACAAAGAAGGACAATTTGCTGATGATCAAATAGTTCATTTAAGTGACTGGAGTAAAGAGCAGAAGATGAATTAAAGAAGATATTGGAGATGACATTCATAAATTGAACAGAGAGAAGTTACCCAGATGATCTCCATGATATCTCATAACCCCAGATTCTACGACTGTGATTTATATATGGAATGACACGAGCTAAAGCAGGTGACTCACACTTTGGATGTTTTAGGCTCAACCTGCTTCAGATAACACAGAGTATGAATGAGGACAAGTCTGTACCATTAAACAACTCCAGGGTGTCCCTCAGCTCATCCACCACTCCCAAGAAGCTGCAGAAATATAGCTTGTTTACTCATATTGTGAGAGACAATTAATTGTCCTTGTGATGCCATATGATGGTGGTAATTCTTGGCTAGACAGTAGAATAATGTATGAACTTTTTGTTAAATACAGATACTATTTTTCCCTCTGGAGTTACAGGGTCAGAATCCGTCAGGTTGGGACCAAGGATATGATTTTGCAATTCCCTGCAAGAGATTCCAGTGCCCAGAGACTGGGAACTACTTTTGTCATCTAAATTCTTCCCTACACAATGCCACACTCGGACGCCCCAAGGCTGCAACCATAATTCTCTGAAGATGGTCCCTTGTCTTTGCCTCACACAGTTACTCCCTTTAAATGCCGGGAAGCTGAAAAATAAAGGCTAAAGGACTGGTACCCAGAAAGGATTTAGTGAATCAAGAAGTTGTCAGTGAAGCTAAATGTGGCCTCGGGGTGACAGGTGGAGTCAGGACAAGGAGAGTCCAGAGCTTAGCTCCACTCCAGGCTTTTAACTTGCTTAATTTAGTTTGTATCTGGAGAAAATGCATTCATCAATTCAAAGCAGGCTTGTATGGAGTCTGCAAGGTGGGCTTATCTGATGCCATGTTAGTTTTTCAGTTGGTGGACAAGAATGGACTCTGTTTTGAGGAGGAAACTCTCTCCTGACTTCAGAGACCATGGCCCAGAAGGGCCTGCCTTCTATATGTGAGTGTTGGGGGTGGCTGGAGGTAAATATTTTATCTTTGGCTTAAAATCTGGTGGAGCAGAAAGCCAGTTTTCAGTCATGCCAGTGAAAATGGAGAGAACTGTAAGGGTTAATGGGTGAAGCTGAGAAAGTAACCTGAGACATCACTCTGGCAAGCTGCAAGCCTACAGTTAAAGGATTCATTGAAAAGCCCAGAGAAGAATTGTTTATGAAAACCACCTGGGAGTCAAATTATTCAAATATAAGTTCTAGGTACATCCCCAGCGGCTTCTAACTCTAAGAAGGAATTGCGTATAAGTTTTGCGCTTTGCTCTAACAGGGAAACTAAATTTTGATTTTAAAAGTTCATAAGATGAGGAATCATCTAACTAAATCTAGAATTTTGTATTTCTTTCCAATTTATGGTAACTCACTTTTCTTAAAATGTGTCTCTAGAGAAGAGATGTCATAACATGCTTTATTAATATTCATGTGGCAAAGCTGTACCTCACCCCAGCACTTTCTATTTCCACACCCTGCAAGCTGGCATCCAAGACCACATCCTGAAGCTGCTCCTCTCCTCCCTGGCCTCCACATAGGCCACAAGTTTGTCACCTGTGAGGACGTCCAAGGTCCCAGGCGCCATTCTTCAACCCCAACCCTGGCCAGTGCAGAGGTCCACAGATTTTCAGTGTCCAACCTCAGGGGCTCTCCCTGCACACCATAACAAGCCCACAACACTGAGGTTGTGTCTACATGACTCCCCCAACTGTAGGCATGTATGGTGGGGCTGGGACCTCCCAGGGGTGGCGGGAGGAGGCAGGGAAGACCCCGGCTAACTCAGGAGACAAAGTATTAACTGTGAAAAGAGCTCTGGGGAGGTGGCTTTAGATCAAGGATATCTGTAGAAAAGAAGGACCTGGGAGCAGAGGTCTTGTTACAATCTCCCAGGGTGGGTCTTTGATTTCAGAGCATTAAAACCGCAACCCTTGGTAACTTCTTCTCTTCCCACAATTCCCACTCTGGTCAGCGGCCAGGGCAGGCTTTGTCTCCAGGGAGGTGGGCACAAGGCAGTCCTGGCCGGGGCCTGAACCCAGGACCAGGGCAGCCTTTGAGCTGACCCTGCAGGGCCAGGAAGGTGGGGCGGAGGGAGAGGAGCAGGGATATATCAGCACCACAGAACAAGGCAATGGGATCAGGCCTTACCTTATTCAGTTTGTGCTTATGTAACAAAATACCACAGACTGGTATTGTGCTTAAGCAACATACACTTATTTCTGACAGTTCTGGAAGCTGGAAAGTCCAAGATTAAATGACTGACAGATTCAGTGTATGCTGAGGGCCCACTTCCTGGTTCATAGACAGCTGTCTTCTCCCTGTATCTTCACATAACAGAGGGCAGAGAAAAAGCTGAAGTTTCCTTTGTAAAGGCACAAACACTATTCAAGGGGCTCCACCCCCATGACCTAGTAAACTACAAAAGTTCCCACCTCTTACTACCATCCCCTTGGGGTTAGAATTTCAATGTATGAATTTTGGGAAAACATAAACATTCAGACCATAGTAGGCTCACTGGGGATGTTAAGACACCAAGATCTAGGAGGCTGAGGGTGTCCCTTGACCACAGCCTGGCCTGGAATCCTGGCTCTAACCCTCCTTGTTACTGTCCCCCTACAGCCTGCAGCACTCACAAGACAAGCGATACACCCATTCTCATGTCCATCCTGAGGTCCACCCATGTCCTAAGTGGGTGGATAGATCGTGGGAAAATCTCATGTCCTTCTGAGCTGTGAGCTCACCCTCAACACCTGCAGAGCCTCTGACTCCAGAAGGTCACATGGAGTCAGAAGGGGGGGTCCTGGTGTCCACTGTACATTTTAATTTTTATTATTAGAGGCAGCTTGTAGTTGGTGTAGATATAAGAACATTAGGCTGGAAATCAGAATTCCTGGATCTGAGCAACAGCTCTGCCACTTGCCAAGGTCTCAGTGTGTTCATCTGTAAAATGAGATGAGTGTCACTGCATTTTCACTCATCCACTCAGTTATCCATTCACATATTTGTTATCTCCTTCTGTGTCCTAGATGCTGGGGATACCACAGTGAATGGCAGAGACAGAGATTCTTGTCTCGTGCTGCACACATACCACCGCACACTCACACACCTCTTACTCCTTTCTTTTCCCTGTGCCCAGAGCCTTGGGGACAGCAGTGGGGGAAAAAGGCAGTGGGTGCAGAGAGAGGCTATGTCCATGGGCTGTTCTTCCACCCTGGTGACTGCAGGAAACTTAAGCCTGAGGACCTCAAGGACACTCAAGGACTTCAGTTGGCACAGGGAGCACAGGAGCCACTCCCAGCGGCTCCCAGCCACTCCCACTCACTCACAAATGGCCTGCTAGAGGCTGAAGAGGCCACAGACTAAGGCTCTGAGAAGGAGAGTTGTGTTTGCATCCTTGGGGTTATGCCTTGTTTCCAAGTCACAGACATTTTCAGACATGTGCATGCTTCTCCAGATTGTGGTGGTGTGAAAATAAGCAAGATTCTTTTCTTTTTTTTTTTTTTTTGTGTTGGAGTCTCACTCAGTCGCCCAGACTGGAGTGCAGTGGCTGCTTCCAGCCACCGCAGCCTCACCTGCTGGGCTCCAGCAATCCTTCCGCCTTAGCCTTCCGAGTAGCCGGAATTACAGGCATGTGCTACCACGCCCGGCTGATTTTTTGATTTTTATTGTAGAGATAAGGTCTCGCTGCCCAGGCAGGTCTCGAACCCTGACATCATAGGGATGGGAAAAGAAGTCTGGCTAGGTGGAGAGGGTGAGGAGTGGCAGAGGCAGCAGGGCATTTACTGAGCAGAGCAGGGCCAAGGCAGGGAACTTCCAGTGTGAAGGGGCCCTTTGGGCAACTTTGGAGGCTGAGACTGAGAAACGCAACCTCTCCCTCAGTGCAGGGGAGACAATGAGTACCCCTTGGATGGAGGCTGCTCTGCTGACAAGGTGGGAAAGGGCTGCAGCACCAAGAAGATGGTGGCCAGGCACCAGTGGGTCCTAGAATGTGCTTTAGTCTCTTGAAGAGAAGGCAGAAGCCCAGGCTAGAGATGAGCATCCAATACTTGGGTAAGTGAGCTGTGTTCAGATCTCCTGGACGGAAACCATGAAGACTCTTACAGCTCTGAACTGCATCATGTTCAGTGTTGCTGGGGTCATATGACCCTGTTTCAGGTGTGAGGAGGACAGAGAGCTCTCCTCTGACACTTACAGGTGGCTCACTCTTTGGAACTGCAGAAAACTCAGAATTCTGATGTCCCCTCATCATGACCACCTCAGCCTCCACTTCCTTCTCCCTAAACCCAGGGAGAATCCACAGTTATAATGTGAAAGAAACAAATATTTTTGAATGTCTACTATGTAGCTGGAATTATATACACCAGTCACCTTCTCTAACCTTCAACACAACTGTACTACCTATTCTGCAGAGGAGAAAATTGAGGCCTGGAAACTTGCCCATTATTGCAGAGCTAGTAAGTATCAGTGCTGGGGCCCAAACACTCATCTTCACCCTGTCTACGACAGTTCTCTTTGCACCGCCATGTGACCAATGATGACAAGAGACAGGAGAGAGGTGTCCAGTTGAGTCAGTGCTGCATGTCGTCTATTCTCTACCCCCATCCAGTTGGCATTCAGCCCTCAGCTGCACATGCCACATAAATATCCCATCTTTCCCTTGAGAGGATGGCGACAAGCATATCACCCATTTTCAGTACCAATTATGTGCTAGGTACCATCCGAGGTGCTTGGATCTATAAGCTCACTTGGCATCTCAATAATTCTTTCTTTTTTTGAGTCAGAATCTCACTCTGTCTCCCAGGTTGGAATGCAGTGGCGCGCTTATGGCCACTGTAGCCTTGACCTTGTAGCAGGTGATCCTTCCGCCTCAGCCTTCCAAGTAGTTGGAACTACAGGCACACACCATCGTGCCTGGCTAATTTTTTAATTTATTGTAGAGATGAGGTCTTGCCAAGTTGCCCAGATTGGTCTTGAACCCATGGACTCAGGAAATTCTCTCACCTTGGCCTCTTAAAGTGCTGGGATTATAGGCTTGAGTCACTGTGCCTGGCCACTCAATAATTCTTTAAATAGGATCCATTAGCATCATTTTACAGTGGAGTCTGAGACTTGGTGAACTTGGGTGACTTGTCTTGAATCAGACATCTGGTAATGACCAAGGTAAGATTTGAACCCAGGACTAATGAAGCTAAAGCCCACTCCTGACCACTTTGCTATGTCATTCTTGCCACCATTCTATTTCCTGGCCCCTCTCCAACCAGAGGAGAGAGAGAGACGATGGCCATGGCTCAGTGATGCATCCTCATCCATCCCTGAGATCTGGAGATCTTTGTGGCAGCATTTGGGGACTGCCTGTGTTGGAGGCTCTTGTGGAAGGATTGGCACTGATGAAGACAAGCTCTTTTGTGTTTATGGAGCCAGTGCCCCTGCCCATCCAGGCACATGTGCAGACGGCTATCTACAGAGCAGACAGGAGCCCCCGGCTCTGTGCAGCCAAGCTGAGCCCTCATGTTTTATTTCCATCAGCTGCAGGTGGTGAGTCAAGACAGGATGAATTGGAGCTGAGCATCCAAGACTAGCCTGCCTGGCGTTCGGGGACCTCATTAGTTGTTTCCAGAACATTTTGGATTCTGTGAACAGCAGGGGCTCATGGCCAGCCATGAAGAGACGGCACAGTTACCTTCCTCTGTGGGTGGGAAGAGCT
Organism: Carlito syrichta; assembly: GCF_000164805.1. Taxonomy (NCBI): domain Eukaryota; kingdom Metazoa; phylum Chordata; class Mammalia; order Primates; family Tarsiidae; genus Carlito; species Carlito syrichta. The sequence goes on from NW_007247636.1 coordinate 52,563, forward strand.
CTGTCTTTCATCCTGCACGGCTGGACCCGTAACTCCTCCAAACCTAAGTGAGACATGAACGGAGACTGGTTGTCTGCTTTTGGTGCTCATTTCTTGATGACAGGTGGCCACTACCACATGTTGCAGGACCTCAAGGGGCTCACAGGTCATATCTCAAGTTGAGATAATAGGGAACTGAGGGGTCCCAGAGCTGGCTCCCCCAACTCCCACTTGGACTTGGGGCTCGGTAGGCAGCAATCCAGGGGACCTGAGTAGGAAGCAACATCTGGGAGCTAAGAGGAGTAAGTAGTGAGCTTTAGCAATGAGAGAAGGTGTGTTTAATACTCGAGTGTGGGCACCAGGGACACAGCTGGGCTGCAAGTTCCATGACTACAGGGTCACTCATCTATTACTCCAGACTACTCCTCTTGCTTTGTGGGGACTTTGGATGTGTTTGTCACCCTAAAACTGAAATATTGAAACCCTAACCTGCAATGTATTAGGAGGCTGGGCCTTTGGGTGGTGATGAGGTTTGGATGAGGTCTTGAGGAGGAGCCCACAGGGTGGGATTAGTGCCCTTAAAAGAAGAGAAACAGACTCAAACTCTTTCTCTCTGCCACATGAGGAAACGGTGAGAAGGAGGCCATATGTGTGTCAGGCAGAGAGCCCTCATCAGACCTCAAATCTGTTGGCACTTTGTTCTTGAACTTCCCAAACTTCAAGACTGTGAGAAATAAATGTCTGAGGTTTAAGTCACCCAGTCTATGGTGTTCTGTTATAGCAACCCGGAGCAGACTAGGGCAGTCTACAAGGATGTGGAACCCAGAGAAAGTGAGGACCTTGCACAAGATTACGTAGCAGTCTGGCAAATGTTTGTGAGAGCTTGGAGTTAGAGTCTAGAGCTCCTGCTACCTGCCCAGAACCTTCCTCACTTCTCTTTATTTGACTTGTGCTTCTCTATTCCACTATGCTGGGCACTCAACCAATTTTCAGAAAAAATATTCAACTGATGGAGTGACAAGGAGTTGAAATCAGATACTGTGAAATGGTAGGTCTCGTAACTCTTTGGGCAGATGCAGACTTTGCTGACAGTTTTTCAAGGTAGCAGAGGGTGTCTGACCAGCACCCAGGCCAAGACCCCACGACTCTCAGACTTGAGGCTGTCCAGCAGGTCAGTCACAACTCTGCCATGTTTGCCAAGAAGGATCCCAGTCCCCCCTTGCTGATCCTGTGTGGCTGCCTTATGTCCCCACATCCTTCTCACCTGCCTGCATTCTACTTCCACTTTGTCCTAGCCAAGGCAGGTCTCCTGTCTCCCCTACCCCCCAGCTTTGTGGGGGACTAGGAGAAGGGCTCTGACCAGACAGGGCCAGAGGCAGCATTTCCCAGAGGCTTTTTCACATTCCATTGCTTGTTTGTTTGATGCCCCCTCCCCACCCCACACACATGTTGGGGATATTAAAATATTATAAGCCCCAGAGAGACTGTGGTTACTTCCTAGACAGGAAGGAAGAAGAGAGTGTGAGGGTGTTTCCCAGTGGACCCAGGTAAGAAGCTGCAGGAATGCCAACTGAAAGGAAACAGAGAGGCTGATGACTGCTGAGTGGGAGGGTCCACGCCTAGGAGGTTTGGCAGAACAGGGTGGTGAGCAGGTCTGACTGCCACAGACCCCAGCCTATGGCCCTTTTAAGTCAGAGGGGCCCTCCTGTGGCTGGGAGAATGGTCCACAGAGGAGCCCCAAGAGCTGAGCATGATCTTGGGCTGACTCCCAACTGTAGCATTCTCTTCCATAATGACAGGCTTTTAAATCTCCATTCCTTAAATTACCAAAAATATCACAGTCTACAAAGTATCACAGATTCATTATCATCACTGCTTTCCCCAATTTGCATGAAGGAAGGGAAGGAAAGGATAAGAAAGTGATATGCTTGAGTTGAGCCAGGCGGGGACATAAACACTGTTCTGCTCTTGTTTTTCCTCTTGAGTTTTCTTGTACCTCCTGAAGATGGCACAAGAAAAATCTATCATGCTTGATAGGGAGAGATTCCAAAAATGACTGGAGATGGTTGCTTTTGTCTCCCACGTCTATAGGGAGTGAGGATCCAATTCAGTCTTTGCTTATAAAATAATTCATACATTAGGGTTACTCATAGCTTCTTACCATGAGCTAAGTCATGCCTTCTGTGAGTGTCATGCGGTCTTTGTCTAAACTGAAGACTAAGCAGTTTGGTGTCTGGGACCTGAGCAAGGTGTGGACTGCATGGATAGAGGTAGTCAGTGAGTGAAGCCTGGCCTACGCAGGGGAGCAGACGTTCAGCTTGGCTGTGCATACCTCATCCTCCTGTCCACACTGGGAGGCCTTGTGGCCTAGGGCCAAGGACCCAGGACAGGGTGGGGACAGGAGTGCAGCTGTGGGGACAAGTGAGACAACGACAGCAGCAGTGAATGTATTCCCTGGCATTATGGGGAGGCATGACATACTGATGATGCCAATTAATGCTTATAATCCATTTCATCCCCTGTGGGAATGTACCCCAAGGCCCACACCTACTGGCAAAGCCCTCTCAGTCTCCAGTCCCTTCTCCGGGCTCCTGCATCCAGCAGTGATGATTGGGGAAAAGGGACCGTGGTGAATTCTGACCTGAGGCAGAAGAGGGCGGGAGGGATTTAGGAAGTTCACCAAGTCCATGTAATTCAAGTTCTTACATATCTAGTGACTGGTTTAGATGATAAGACTAATAGGTACGTTCACTCTTCCATTCAAATGGGAAACTCCATTTCTACCTGATCTCCCTGAGAGAGGGTAAACCCACATGAGATAGGAGACAGGAGAGGAAAGGAGAAATTTTGAGCCCAGTAATGGCAGCTAGGGTGCTAGCTGTGGGGAAGCAGGAGGAGTTTCTTGAGCAAATGCTGAACCTGGTTCTAGAGTTTTGAAGGTTTTTGTCTCTGCAAATGAAAGCCATCTCATATAGCTACACCTGCCGGTCTCTGGTGGGGCTAGCCATGCAACCATTTTTCTGCCTTGTAAGACAGATCTCCCTAATTCCTGGGACTCCTTTCTCCTTCCTGGAACTCACTTGTTCCCATCTGCTTCCCAGCAGTTGCCCAGGAAGCAGGAGTTCAGATGCTGAAGTGGTAAGCTGCTGAGAGTGAAGAAGTAGAGGCTGAGAAATTCACTGGGTTCTCCATGGACTTTTCCCTTGTGTGCATGGAGGAAGGAAGGGAGGAGGAGAACTAGGGGAGAAAATTCACTGAGATTCACCAGGCCTGGGCTTCTGATAAAGGCAGAATGAGCAGTTAGCACACATTAAAGGAGAATCCTGTGGACACTCTTCAGGGGAACAGCACCCGTGTAGGCAACTCCTCAACCTGAACCCTCTACTCCTGGGACAGTTGCTGGAGAGGATGTCCATGGGGCTTGGGGTGCATGGCTAAAAGGGTTAATTCAAGTGTCCTTTCATTTTGATGTCTTTGGCAGTGGGAGATGTGGATTGAATGTTGGGGTGACTGCATACTGAAGCGCGGCCTTCAGGTTTTTTCCCTGAGGTCATTCAGTTTCAGATGGCTCGAGGAGTGAAAAGGCAATCGACTGTCAAAGCAAAGCTAGAATAGTGAGCCGAGAGAGAGAGGTCTAGAGAGTTTTTAGCTTTGGGGAGCTTTTTACTTCGTGCCCTGAGGGACACAGAGGGACCGAGGGACACAGAGGTGACTCCTCTGAGCTGTGTTTTCATTGTGAAACTTCCCTCTGAGAGCTGGCCAGGCACTGGTCCTGCCTGGTCGCCTCTTCTGCAAAGGCTGCTTTTTATTTTTTTATCTGTGAGATGCTCAAGTCTCCTAGTGTCTTTTGGAAACTTGCAAGTCTCCCCGGGCTGATGAATTGGAGTAAAACATGTACAAAGAACTTACAGGTATTTATTACCCTGGAGAGATGAATATGCCCCCCTTGCTGAGTGCAAGTTTGCTGGAGGTGTGCTCCTGGCAGTTCTACCTCTCTCAGATCTTCCTAGAAAATATTCTGACTCTAAGACAGCAGTACACCACAGAGTAGGGGATGGGAGAGGGTAGATTGCATGTCATGGAAGACAAGATGAGGAGGGAACTTCCGTTTGCCTGAGGTTCCCTATGAACCAGTTTGTTGGAGAGCACATTGACCTATTCTCAGAAGCTATTGGTTCACAGGAGGGAATGGGTGTGTGTCTTCCTCAGTCTGAGATTGGGGCAGGTGAATTTAAAGAAAGCTTCACTGAGAGATAAAGTTTAATTCGTGAGTGAGTCCTTTTGGATCAGAAATACAGTGGGTGGCCTTCATAGTAATCAGGGGAGGGTGCAGGCACCACACCTCAGGAGGGAGTAGGGGGCAGAGAAGGGTGGGCAGGAGACCAGTGACATACTCCTTCTTACTGACACAGCCCTTGTGGGACTGTTTTCTCCTCCACTAGACCAGCAGCTAAGTAGCCAGGGAGAGGCTTAGTGCCTTGAGACACTAGGTGGGTCCTGAGTTTCTCACTGGTGCTTCTAGACCAGAGCTGCCCAGCAGAACTTTCTGTGAGGATGGAAATGCACTCTATCTTCTGGCAGTGGGAAGTGTGGATTGAATGCTGGGGTGACTACATATTAAAGCCACCAGCTGCTTGAGGATGTGGAGCATTGGAAAAGTGGCTAGGGTGACTAAAGAAGTGAATGTTAAATTGCATTTAATCTAAATTACTTAAAATTTAAATAGAGACAGGAAGGTAGTGGCTACCATATTGGATAGCACGGTTCTAATTTCTTTCTTGGGAAGAATGGGGATGGAGAACCCAGAGCCCTCATCCAGATCCCTCTTGTGTCTGGTATTTGCCCAGTCTAGTTGAACTGCCTTTGTGTGAACTTGAGATAGTTGTTGAACCTCTCAGTATTTCAGTTTCTCTTCCTGTACATGAAAAGAGGTTCATTGGCCCCATACTGATATGATATATATACATGGAATTTTGAACACACCTGTGTAGCCTGCATTCAGCTGTAAAAACAGAACATGACCAAGATCTTATAAGTCCTTCACTCATTCACTATTATAGCATCTACCCAAGAATAAACCCTATCTTGACTCCCAAAAAGACAATTAATATAAATGTACCCTCTTAGATCTGGCTTATTTGGTTGAACATATATTTGAGGTTTATCTAAACTGTTATGTGTAATTGCAGTTTGTTTATTCTCGTTGTTGCTGAGTATTCCATTCTAGGAGTATATTCTACTTTATTTATTCATTTTTCTGTTTGATGGATATTTGGGAAATTTCTACTTGGGGGTGTTAGGCATAATGTTTTCATAAACAATATATTATATTGTTTATATCAAATAAAAATATATTTTATTAGTTGTCTTTGGAGAATATATGTTGACTGTATATCTAGAGGAAAAAATATTCTCAGGTCAAGAAGATCATCCTGAAAAGAAAGGTATTAGGAGGGGAAAGGTGAGAGCAAGGAAATAAACCAGATGTCTTAGAAATTGTTCTCATTTCCATGCGTGGAAGGTATGCAGATGTTCTGCTTTGGGGAATGCTGTCAAATAATGTCACAAAGTGGTTGTACTACTTTCTGCGTTCATCAATAGTGCATGAAGATTCTGGTTTTCCCACTTCACAACATGATATTTTCATAATTTTGATTTCAGTTATTCTGGAGCATATATAGATTTAATATACTGTAGTTTTAGTTTTGTGACCTCACATATTCATGATGACTGCATTAGTCAGGGTTTTCTGGAGACACAGAACCAATAAGATATGTGAATCAATACATATGTGTGAAGATGGGAGAGGGAGAGAAAGAGTGGCGGGATGATTTTTTAAAAACTTGACTCGTAATTGTGGGAGCTGGTAAACCTGAAATCTGCAAGACAGGTTGGCAGGGTGGAGACACAGGGAAGAAAGAATTAATGTTGAAAGTCAAGTCTAAAGGCTATCTGCTGACAGAATTCTCTCTTTTATGGAAAACCTCAGTCTTCTTCTTTCATAGCCTTCAACTAATTAGATAGTCACATACTTGAATACCATGGCCTAGCCAAGTTGACACATAAAATTAACTATCACAGTGAATAATGAAGTTGAGCCTCCTTTCATATACTAGTAGCCATTTGTTATCAGTTATCTTCTGTTTATGTCTGTTAAAGTCTTTTGTTTGATTTTCATTTGATTTTAGGTAGTTTTCTTTTTCTGTGTGTGGATGGTTCTTTTTCAAAAAAAATTGTGGGGTACAATTCAGGTTTAGGTATACAAATATTCATTGTGCAGGTACCCTTGTTGATGAGGTGTACCCCCCACTTCCCCAGGCAGTTTCCCACTATTGCCAATCCCACCTCCCTGTTCCGCCATGCCCCTGTAGTTTTCTGCAACTGTCAATCCTTTTCTTATAGTATTACAATAGTTGTTCAAGGTCCACTTATGAGTGAGAATACGTGATACTCAGTTCTTTGTTTCTGTGAAAGATCACTCAGTATTATAGACTCTAAGCCCATCCAGGTTGCTGTGAAGTTCATGAGTTTGTTCTTTATGGCTGCATACTATTCCACTGTGTATTTGTACCACATTTTTTTTTATCCAGTCCTCTTCTGATGGGCAACATGGTTGGTCCCATGTTCTTGCTATTATGAACAATGCTGTGATAAACACATGTGTGCAGGTATCTTTTTTATAGAGCAATTCGAGTTCTTCCAGATATATTCCCAGTTAGGGTTATTGCGGGGTCATATGGAAGGTCGATTTTTAGAACTTTTAGGAATCTCCGCACTGTTTTCCACAGAGGTTGTACCAGTTTACACTCCCACCAACAGTGTAGAAGTGTTCCTTTTCAGCTGTGTCCTCTCCAGCATAGGTTATTTCTTGAGTTATTGATAATGGCCATACTGACTGGAGTTAGGTGGTATCTCGGTGTAGTTTTGATTTGCATTTCTTTGACGACTAGTGAGGCTGAACATTTTTTCATGTATATGTTGGCTACTCGTATGTTTTCTTTTGAGAACTGTCTATTCATATCTTTTGCTCACTTTGTAATGGGACTGTTTGTTTTTTTTCTTTTCAGCACGTATGAGTTCTTTGTAGATCCTAGATGTTACGCCTTTGTCAGACATACAGTTGGCAAATATTTTTTCCAAGTCTGTGGGCTGTCTCCCTGCTCTCTTGATGGTTTCTTTGGTTTTGCAGAAGCTTGTCAATCTGATAAGGTCCCACTTATCTATTTTATCTTTTATGGCACTTGGGGTTTTGATCGGGGATTGGTTGCCAGTTCCAACTTCCATAAGGGTGTCTCCTGCGTTTTCTAAGGTTCTTATAGTTTGAGGTTTTACGTTTAGGTCTCTGATCCATTTAGAGTTGATTTTTGTGTATGGGAATAGGTAGGGCTCCTGTTTCAATCTTCTGCATATGGTCAGGCGGTTTTCCCAGCACCATTTACTGAATAGGTTTTCCTCTCCCCAGTGGTTGGTGGTGGAGGCTTTGTCGAAGATGAGTTGGTTGAGGAGTTAAGGTTTTGCTTCTGGAATTCAATTCTACTACATTGGTCTATATGCCTGTTCTTGTTCCAATACCAGGCTGTTTTGATTATTGTAACTTTATAATAAAGTTTAAAGTCTGGGAGTGTGATACCTCCTTCTTTTTAAATTTTTTTAAATTTTTTTTTGCTGAGGATAGTTTGACTATTCATGGTCATTTATGTTTCCATATGAATTTCTGCATTGTTGCTTCTAGGTCTGAGAAGACTGTTGCTGGTAATTTGATAGATATTGCGTTAAATCTGTAGATTGCCTTAGATAGAACGGACATCTTAACAATGTTGATTCTTCCAAACCATGAACATGAAATATTTTTCACTTGTTTGTGTCATCTTTGATTTCTTTCAGCAGTATTTTGTAGTTTTCACTGTAAAAGTCTTTCACATCTCTGGTTAGGAAGATGCCAAGGTATTTCATTTTTGTGTGGCTGTTGTGAATGGAATTGTGCTTTTTATTTGGGTTTCTGTTTGTTCATTATTGGTGTATAAAAATGTGATTGTCTTTTGCTCATTTATTTTATACCCTGAGGCTTTGCCAAAGTCTTTTATTAGAGGAAGAAGGTTTTTGACAGATTCTCTTGGGTTTTTAAGGTATAGAATCATGTCATCTGCAAAGAGGGATAACCTGATTTCCTCTTTTCTTATTTGGATACCCCTGATCACTTTCTCTTCTCTGATTGCTCTAGCTAGAACTTCCAAAAGTATGTTGAACAGGAGGGGTGAGTGTGGGCATCCTTGGCTTGTTCCAGTTTTCAGGGAAAATGGTTCCAATTTCTGTTTGTTTAGCAATATATTGGCTGTGGTTTTCTTGTAGATGGCTCCTACTGTTTTGAGGTATGTTCCATCTATGCTTAGATGTTCAAGGGTTTTTATCAAGAAGATGTCTGCATTTAATGATATAATCATGTGGTTTTTTTTTCATGTCTGTTGATGTATTTAATTATGTTTATGGTCTTATAAATGTTGAACCAGCTTCGCATCCCAGGATGAAACCTACTTGGTCGTGGTGGTTGATTTTTGATAAGTGTTGTTGTATCTGGTTTGCTAGGATCTTGTTGAGAATTTTAGCATCTATGTTCATCAAGGATATTGGCCTGTAGTTCTCTTTCTTTGTTAGATCTTTAGCTGTCTCAGGTATCAATGTGATGCTAGCTTCATAAAATGATTTGGGGAGAATTCCATCTTTTGCAATTGCCTGGAATACTTTCAATAGGATTGGTATCAATTCCTCCTTGTATGTTTTGTAGAATTCTGCTGGAAAGCCATCTGGTCCAGGGCTGTTTTTTGTAGGTAGTTTTCTTATGACATAGTCAATTTCCTGCATTGCTATTGGTCTATTTCGGGTCTCGATTTCTTCTTGTTTCAACCATAGGGAAGTTTTGTGATGTCAGAAAGTTCTCCATTTCCTTTAGGTTTTCAAGTTTGTTTTCATACAAGTGTACATAGTAGTCTCTGATAATCTTTTGTATTTCTTCAGGGTCATTTGTGACTTCATCTTTTGTGTTTCTGATTGAGTTTATTTGGGCTTTTTCTTGCTTTAGCTAGGGGACCATCAATCTTATTTATCTTTTCAAAGAACCAGCTTTTTTTAATTGATTATTTTTTTGTTTTCTATGCCCTGGATTTGGGCTTTCATTTTGGTGATCTGGATTTTTCTGCTGAAGTTATGGTTTTGGTGATCTTGCTTTTCCAGTTACCTTAGGTGTCTTATTAGGCTGTTAACTTGTGATCTTTCCATTTTCTTTATGTGAGTTTGTAGAGAAATGAATTCCTCTCTTACTACTGCTTTCATACTATCCCAGAGGTTTTGGTAAGATGTTTCTTCATTTTCATTTACTTCCAGGTATCTTTTAATCTCTGTTTGATTTCCATGTTGATCCAGTGGTTGCTTAGCATCATTCTGTTTAGTGTCCATATCTTTGTGGGTTTGGGGAGAACTTTGTTGGTGTTGATGTTTATTTTTATTCCACTGTGGTCTGAGAGGGTGCATGAAAGAATTTCAATCTTATGAAATTTGCTTATGCTTCATTTATGGCCAAGGATGTGGTCTATCTTAAAGTACATTTTGTGTGGTGATGAGTAGAATGTATATTCTGTGATCGTTGAGTGGAGTATTCTGTAGGTGTCAATTAAGCTCATTTGGTCAAGAGTCACATTGAGATTCTGGATCTCCTTGCTGTTTTTTGTCTCAGTGATCTATCTAGTGTTGTGAGTGGGGTATCAAAGTCTCCAGCTATGATAGTGTTAGAGTAAATATCTTTTTAAAGTTTGCCTAGCAGCTGTTTTATGAAAGTTGGTGCGCCTATGTTGAATGCACATATGTTTAGCATGGATATTTCTTGTTGATGGATTGAACCTTTCATCATTATATAGTGACCTTCTCTATCTTTGACAATTTTTGATAGCTTAAAGGGTATTTTGTCTGAAATTAAGATCACAACTCCTGCTTTCTTTTGTGTTCCCTTCGCCTGAAATTTTGCTTCTCGTCCTCTTATTTTGAGTCTGTGAGTGTCCTTTCTGGTGAGATGAGTCTCTTGGAGACAATATATTGCTGCCTTATGATATTTTATCCATTTTGCCATTCTGTGTCTTTTTAGTGGTGCATTTAGTCCATTCACATTCAGGCTAATTATTGAAATGTGAGAGTGTATCCCTGTTATGAGGTTCTTATAGAGTTGTTGTTGTTCCTGTTTGTTTGTTGTCTTTCTTTAGATTTTTGGGTTGATTCATGTGTGTTTTTGAGTCTTTTTCCTGCACTCTTTTGAAGAACACTGTCATTCTTTTTTCCCTTTCTTCTGTGTTTAATACTTTATTAAGTGTTTCTTGTACAGCTGGTCTAGAGGCAGCATAAGTTCTTAGGGATTGAATGTCTGTGAAAGATTTTAATTCTCCCTCACTGATGAAGTTTAGCTTGGCTGGGTAGGTTATTCTTGATTGAAATTGTTTATCTTTGAGAACTTTGAAGATTGGGCTTCAAGCTCTCCTAGCCTGAAGTGTTTCTGTAGATAAATATGCTGCTATTCTAATTGCTTTTCTCTGGTAGGTAGTCTGACCTTTTTCTCTTGCTGCCTTTAGAATTTTTTTCTTTTATACCTACTTTTTTTAGGCAAATTATTATGTGTCTGGGAGTTGGTCTTCTCATTTGTTGTCTTGCAGGGGTTCTCTGAATCTCTTGTGTTTGAATTTTTGCATCACTGATGAGATGAGGGAAGTTTTCTTGGATAATTTCATGGAATGTTTGTTCCAGGGTGGTCTCTGTCTCTCCTTCTGCCTCAGGAAGTCCAATTACTCTTAGGTTTGGCCTCTTGAAATAATCACTCATCTCTTGTAGGTTTTGTTCTGTCTTTTTAAGTTTCTTTTCTATGTTTTTGACAGTTTGGGTTAGTTCTATATTTTGGTCCTCAAGCTCTGCGGTTCTTTCTTCTGCTTGGCTAATTCTGCTTTCCATGCTTATCAGTTTGTTATTTATTTCATTCCCAGTATTCTTTACTGTTGCTATCTCAGTTATCAACTCCTTCCTATTTCCCTCTTTTCTCTCCTCAATTCTTTTTATTCTCTCTATTAATGTCTTGATATCTGGGTTTGTAGTTTGAGACCAGTCATTCTGGGGGCTCTTCATTGTGCATTCCAAAGTCTATTTTCTCCGTGTCTGACTTTCCAGGGATCTGTGTGAGACCCATATTCTTCTTTTGATTTTTCTTTATTTGTGTACATTTTCCTCCCTCCTACCCTTTCCCCCTCTTTTCCTTAATTCTGTTTTTCAGGGGTGGCAGGGTTGCTTTTACTTCTGTTTGCTCAGTCTCCTATTCTTTCTTATGTGGATCCTCTAACTTTGTTCAATTCTGAAGCTGGCTGTGGATTGGGGGCTGTACTTTTTGCAGTTTTGAGGTTTAATTGAGGGGGGAGGTGTGATTCAAAATCTATCTGCAGATCCTAGTATTCACTGACAGGTGTATGGGCACCCAGGAACCCACTTCCCACTGCCTTACAATCTGTCCATGCAGTGGGGGTATAGGATTACTCCCTGGAAGCAAAATGAAGTAAGAAAAAGGAAAATAATGGAGAAAGGAAAGGGGAGCAAGAGGAAGGTGGAGAGAGAGAAGAGTAAGAGGGAAAACAGACAGACATAGCAACTAACAACTGAAAAGAGACACAAAGAAAGAAACGAGTAAAAAAAAAACAAAACTAACTCAAACATACAGATAATCATACAAACACACAGTCCAACAAAAACCTGCCTATTGATGTACTCTTCCCATATACAAACAGGAATAGAAAAAAAGTCAGTAAAATAACAGAAACAAAGCAAGTAAGAAAACATTATCAAAAACAGAAAGACAAAAAAACTAAAATAAAAACAAACAAAAATGAGCAAAACAAATAGACAAAAAATAAAAATAAAAAAATGAAAACAAGGAACCAAATTCACTCTGAGGTTGTTCCTGTAAGTCCAACATCCTTTCAACTCTGATGTCTAGCCCTTCTCCTCTGCTCTCAGTGCAGGTAGATAGGGTTGCTGAGAGCTTGGGTCAGATGCCCCAGGTCTACTTTGGAGAGAGGGTGGATCAGATATGGACTCACCTGTCTTGCTGCTTGTCAAGTCTGCCACTCAGCTCTGACCTGTCTGTGTCTGATTCAGTATGGGGGAGGAGCTTCTGTCTCTCCCATTTTGATGAGATTACCTTAGGTCCCAAGTCGGAGGCTGGGTGGAGCTGGGTAGGGCAATGCAGATCTCTGCCTGGTTCTTAGGTCCCAAGTTGGAGGCTGGGTGGAGCTGGATGGGGCAATGCAGATCTCTGCCTGGTCCTGGGACAGAGAAAATGACTGCGGTAGGTGTCTCCTCACCAGGCATGGGACATCTCTCTGGCTCTCCCTGATCCTCTCTCTCCACTTATCAGATCCTGGACTCCAGCTGATCTGTGATAATAGGTGATGGTGTGAGCCAGGCGTCAAGCAATGAGAATCAGCAGCATTCAGCAGGCTTTTCTCAGAAGAGTTCCACTAGCAGCAGACAATCTTGCACATGCCCATACTCCTATCTTATGGTTGTGGGGGCCTGTAGTCCCCTCAGAGGGGGGCCCGGGTGCAAGAAACTGAGTCTCCCCTCAGATGAACTTTCACTCTCCCACCAGCACATGCCTATTCATGCAGAGAGTCTGTATGGACACTTGCTTTTGCAGAGACTCTCACAGTCTGACCTGTCTGGTTGCCTTCTTAAACTCCGCCCCTGGATGGTTCTTAAAGATGAATCCTGCTCAGTAGAAGGTATTTCCTGTCCTTCTGATACTTATTGCTAGTGTCCTTTTCTAAATGATCTTTGCCATACAAGACACACAACTTTGCATTCCAGCATCCTCAGTTGCACTGGCTTCTGCTCTAGGCAGTTTTCTTATTAATTTTCAGAAAGTCTTTATTCTGATAATAAGTTGTTTGTCAGATATATATGTATTACAGGTGTCTTTATTGAGTTGGTTACTTTTTTACTCACTTATTCATGCATTTTAATGAACAAAAATTTTAAATTTTGAGATAGTCTAATTTATCTTTTTTTGTTTTAGAATTATAAATTTTTGTGTTTTTGTTTATAAGAAAGATTTGTCGACTCCAGGGTCACAATGTATTCTTGTAAATTTCATCTAAAACTCTTATTGCTTTACTTTTGCCATTTTATTCTGCAACTCATTTTTGAAAATACCAGCCCCTACACCACATAGAGCTGCAGTACCACCTTTGTAAAAGATCAAGTGATTATACATATATGAATGTGTGTTGATCTATTTCTGGCTTCTAGTCTATGTTCATCAGTTTGTCTATCTTTATGCTAACAGCACTTTATCTAATGAACTGCAGTTTTATGACAGGCCTTTATATCCAGTAGTGCAATGCTTCCAGTTTTCTTAATATTCTTCCTGTTCTCCTCTTTTATCTCCTTCTTCTCATTCCTGCTCCTCCTCTTCTCTCTTTTTCTTCCTTCTACTTTAAGAAAGCCTCAGGAGAGACGGGAACAAGATGGCGACAGCATAGGTGGACTCATGACATTCTCCGAATGTGAGTTCCCAAAAAGACTCTTACTTTTGTTCCCCCATCCTCCAGCCTACCACCAGCTGTGCTGGTCTGAGGCCCGGGGACCTTCGGTCCCACGCAGGGCCGAATATTGCGGACCCCTGCTGCTGCTGTTCCACCGCGTGCGTGGGAGTCTCGGGTCCCAGCTCCCTCCCTGGCTACATTGTCTCCCGTCCAGGACCCAGCACCAAGCTGCCAGTCACTCAGGGAGGCTCTGGGCACCCGCCCCTCAGAGACACCGGTCCCATTCCTGGCTGTAGTACCCTGTGGGGGACCCAGGGCCACTCTCACCACTCACCGCCTGCCCCTTGAAGCTTTGGAGCTCTGGAGCTCTGGGCCCACCCTAGGTGAGGCACTCAGCACGTAACCCCAAGCTGGGGGACCCAGAGAAGTGGACAGAAATGGATCTGCAAAAACTGCCTTGGCCATTCTCCAGGCAGAGACTTCCATTGCCCTGCCCACCTATCAACAAACCCCATCTTGTTCCTAAGGTAACGTTGCGAAACAGGAGACAAAGCCCCACCCCTATGTTGAATCAGACAAAAGCAAACCCCAGGCAGCCAACTAAAAAAACAAACAAACAAACAAACCCAAGCTGCGAGTAAATCTAGCTGCCTGCAATGAAAAACAAAGGGGAGAGGCCGGAGATCAGAGCTGAAGTGACTTTAGTCTGATCGCTTATTTTCACTTATGATTTTATCATTTTGACTGTTTTGATCATGTTTGTTGTTTGCCTTCTGACTTACACCGTTTCTTGATTTTATTGGTGTCTCTGTGTAGCTATCAGTATTCTTTAGGGAATCTTTCTTACGTGTCTTTTTTCACTTCTTTCCGGCCTTGCGTCTCTTTCTCTCCTGAGAGTTGGTATGTATGTCTGTTTTCCCTCTTGCTCTTCTCTCTTTCTAACTTCCTATTGACCCCACCTTCCTCCATTATTTTCCTCTCTTATACCCCCCTTTTTAATCTAGGGACCAAGACTACATACTGCTGAATGGACAGATTGTAAGGCTGAGGGAAATAGGTTCCAGTGTGCTCATACACCTGTTTATGGATGCTAGAATCAGCATATACATTCTGAACCACAGCTTCCCCCTCAATTAAACCTCAAAACTGCAAAAAGTACAGATTGCAGCCTAG
>NW_007247636.1:67555-69149 GCF_000164805.1 Carlito syrichta
TGAGATAACAGTAATAAAGAATACTGTGAATGAAATAAATAACAAACTGATGAGCATGGAAAGCAGAATTACCCAAGCAGAAGAAAGAATCTTAGAGCTTGAGGACCAAAATATAGAACTAACCCAAACTCTTAAAAACACAGAAAATAAGCTAAAAAAGACAGAACAAAACCTTCAAGAGATGAGCGATTACTTCAAGAGACTGAACCTAAGAGTAATGGGCCTTCCTGAGGCAGAAAGAGAGACAGAGATGACACTGGAACAAACTTTCCATGAGATCATTCAAGAAAACTGCCCTTATCTAATCAGTGATGCAAAAATTCAAGCACAAGAGATTCAGAGAACGCCTGCAAGACAACAAATGAGAAGACCAACTACTAGACACATAATAATTTGCTTAAACAAAGTAGGCATAAAAGAAAAAATCCTAAAAGCAGCAAGAGAAAAAGGCCAGATAACCTACCATGGAAGACCAATTAGAATAGCAGCAGATTTATCTACAGAAACCCTGCAGGCTAGGAGAGCTTGGAGCCCTATCTTCAAAGTCCTAAAAGATAAGCAATTTTAACCAAGAATAACCTACCTGGCCAAGCTAAGCTTCATCAGCAAGGTGGAATTAAAATCTTTCCCAGATATCCAATCCCAAAAAACTTATGCTGCCATCAAACCACCTCTACATGAAACAGTTAAGAAAGTACTAAACACAGAAGAAAAGGAAAAAAGAACAATGTTCTTCACAAGAGTACAGGAAAAAGAATAAAATACATTAACCAACCCTCAAACCAAAAGAAAGACAAAAAAAACCAAGTGGAAGAACAACAACTCTATAAGAACTCTATGATAGTGAACTCTCACATTTCAATAATTAGCTTGAATGTGGATGAACTAAACGCACCACTGAAAATGGCAAAATGGATAAAATATCACCAGGCAACAATATACTGCCTTCAAGAGACCCATCTCACTAGAAAGGACATACACAGACTCAAAGTAAGAGGATGGGAAATAAATTTTCAGGCGAATGGAACACAAAAGAAAAGAGGATTCACGATCCTAATTTCAGATAAAATACCATTTAAACTATCAAAAATTTAAAAAGATACAGAGGGCCACTACATAATGATAAAAGGTTCACTCCATCAACAAGAAATATCTATCCTAAACATATATGCACCCAACATAGGTGCACCAACTTTCATAAAGCAACTTCTAGGAAAACTAAAGAAAGCTATTGACTCTAACACCATCATAACTGGGGACTTTAATACCCCACTCACAACCCTAAACAGATCATCAGGACAAAAAAATCAGCAATGAGATCCGGAACTTCAATATGACTCTTGACCAAATGGACTTAATTGATACCTACAGAACACTCCATCCAAAGACCACAGAATACACAATCTACTCATCACCGCATGGAACGTATTCTAAGATCAACCACATAATTGGCCATAAATCAAGCATAAGCAAATTTAAAAGGACCGAAATTCTACCATGCACCTTCTCGGATCACAGTGGAATAAAAATAAACATTATCACCAACAAGGTCCCACCAAAACCCACAAAGACATGCACACTAAACAGCATGATG
>NW_007247636.1:69345-96157 GCF_000164805.1 Carlito syrichta
CAACACAAAAGATGAAGTCACATCTGACCCTGAAGAAATACAAAAGATCATTAGAGACTACTACGTACACTTGTATGGAAACAAACTTGAAAATCTTAAGGAAATGGAGGACTTTCTGACATCACACAACCTACCTAGGTTGGAACAAGAAGAAATTGAGACCCTAAATAGACCAATAACAATCAAGGAAATCAACTACATAATAAGAAAACTACCTACAAAAAAAAGCCCTGGTCCAGATGGCTTTCCAGCAGAATTCTACAAGACATTTAAGGAGGAGCTGATACCAATCCTACTGAAGGTACTCCAGGCGATTGAAAAGATGGATCTCTCCCTAAATCATTTTATGAAGCCTACATCACATTGATACCCAAGCCAGGTAAAGATCCAACAAAGAAAGAGAACTACAGGCCAATATCCTTGATGAACATAGATGCTAAAATTCTCAACAAGATCCTAGCAAACCGGATTCAACAATACATCTCAAAAATCATCCATTTGACCAAGTAGGCTTCATTCCTGGGATGCAAGGCTGGTTCAACATTCGTAAAACCATAAATGTAATTAAATACATCAACAGATGTCAAAACAAATACCACATGATTATATCATTAGATACAGAAAAAGCTTTTGATAAAATCCAGTACCACTTCTTGATAAAAACCCTCGAACATCTAGGCATACAGGGAACATACCTCCAAATAGTAAAAGCCATCTACGAGAAACCCACAGCTGGCATACTCCTAAATGGACAAAAATTGGAACCATTTCCCCTGAAAACTGGAACAAGACAAGGATGCTCACTCTCACCCCTCCTGTTCAACATAGGACTGGAAGTCCTGGCTCGAGCAATCAGAGAAGAGAAGGCAATCAGGGATATCCAAATAGGAAAAGAGGAAGTCAAGTTATCTCTCTTTGCAAACGATATGATTGTGTACCTTGAAAACCCAAGAGAATCTGTCAAAAACCTCCTTACACTGATAAAGGCCTTTGGCAAAGTCTCAGGATACAAAATAAATGTGCAAAAGACAATCGCATTTCTTTACACCAATAATAAACAAACAGAAACATAAATAAAAACCACAATTCCATTCACAATAGCCACAAAAATAATTGAAATACCTTGGCGTCCTCCTAACCAGAGATGTGAAAGACCTTTACAACGAAAACTACAAAACACTGCTCAAAGAAATCAAAGATGACACAAACAAGTGGAAAAATATCACATGCTTATGGATTGGAAGAATCAACATTGTGAAGATGTCCATCTTACCTAAGGCAATCTACAAATTCAATGCAATACCCATCAAGTTACTAGCAACATTCTTCTCAGACCTAGAAAAAACAACACAGGAATTCATGTGGAAACACAAACGTCCAAGAATAGCCAGAACAATCCTCAGCAAAAAAAAAAACAAAGCAGGTGGTATCACATTATCAGACTTCACACTTTACTATAAAGCTACAATCATCAAAACAGTTTGGTATTGGAACAGGAACAGGCATATAGATCAATGGAATAGAATTGAGATTCCAGAAGCAAAACCTCAATTTCTCAACCAACTCATCTTCGACAAAGCCCCCACCACCTACCACTGAGGAGAGGAGAACCTATTCAGTAAATGGTGCTGGGAAAACTGGCTGACCATATGCAGAAGATTGAAACAGGACCCCTATCTATCCCATGCACAAAGGTTAACTCCAAATGCATCAGAGATCTAAATGTAAAACCTCAAACCATAATAACCTTAGAAAATGAAGGACATTCCCTCATGGAAATCAGAACTGGCATCCAATTCCTGAACAAAACTCGAAACCCACAGGTCATAAGAGAGAAGATAGATAAGTGGGACCTTATTAAACTGACAAGCTTCTGCAAGGCCAAAGAAACCATCAAGAGAGCAGGGAGACAGCCTACAGACTGGGAAAAAATATTTGCCAACACCAGGTCTGACAAAGGCTTAACATCTTGGATCTACAAGGAACTCAAACGTGCTGAAAAGAAAAAAACAAACAACCCCATTATCAAATGAGCAAAAGATATGAACAGACACTTCACAAAGGAAGACATCCAAACAGCCAACAGACACATGAAGAAATGTTCAACCTCACTAATCATCAGGGAGATGCAAATCAAAACCACACTGAGACACACCTAACTCCAGTCAGAATGGCAATTATCAAGAAGTCAAAAAATAACAGCTGCTGGAGAGGGTGTGGCGAAAAGGGAACATTTCTACACTGTTGGTGGGAGTGTAAACTAGTGCAACCTCTGTGGAAAGCAATGTGGTGATTCCTAAAAGCTCTAAATATCAACCTCCCATATGACTCTGCAATCCCCCTACTGGGAATATATCCTGAAGAACTCAAATCACTCTATATAAAAGATACCTGCATACGTATGTTTATTGCAGCATTGTTCACAATAGCAAGAACCTGGAGGTAACCATGCTGCCCGTCAAAAGAGGACTGGATTAAAAAAACGTGGTACATATACACGATGGAATACTACGCAGTCATAAAAAAGAACAAAATCATGAATTTTGCAGCAACCTGGATGGAACTAGAGTCTATAATACTGAGTGACCTCTCACAGAAACAAAGATCCGAGTATCACATGTTCTCACTCATATAATGGGCCTTGAACATCCAATGTAATACTATGAGAAAATGACTGACAGTAGTGGGAAACTATGGGATGGGGAGGGAGATGGGATTAACAGTAGCAAATATTTGTCTGGGGACAAGGAAACACCTCTTATCAACAGGGTGCCTGAATGAAACGTATTTGTATACCTAAGCCTTAACTGTACCCCACAACATCATAATAAAAAATATTGATTAAAAAAAAAAAGCCTCAGATACAATTCGATCTTTGTATAATTTCAACATGAATATTTGGATCAGTCGTGAATTTACACACAACACATACACTGTCATACCCTGCTGGAATATTATTGGGATTGTGTTATGTTGAATTACACAGTCTCCAGCAAGAGCTGACATCCATCACAACCTTGAGTCTACTTAGTCACGGGGTATAGGTCATGGGGGCTATATCTCATCCTTTATTTAAATCGTTTGAATTTATCTAAATTATTATCTTATAGCTTTTAATGTAGAACATTTGTATGTGATTCATATTGGTACTATGCATTTGAATTTTTCAGATAAAATTATACATTATATCATTTAAAATTTGTTCTATTTGTTTATTGTACTATTTGTACTATGACTATATAGGAATACTGCTACTTTTTATTTATTGACCCTAAATCTGGTGACATTCCTAAATTTACTTATTAATTCTAATAGTATGTAGATTTATTTGAAGGTTCCACATGCACTATTAAGAAATCTGCAAACAAGTGTTTTTATATTTTTCCATTTTAAACATTATTGTGTCTATTTACTTTATCCCTAATTGTGCTAGCTAGAAACATCAATAAAATATTGAAGAAGAAATAACAGGCATCCTTGTCTTAAATCACAGAGGAAAAAATGCTTTCAACATTTTACAAATAAGTATTAAGTTTGCTCTACATTGTTTCACAAGATATGCATCACATTAAGGGTATTGTTTTCTATTCTTATGCTGCTAAAAATTTCATGTATTTTAATCAAAATATTACTAGAAACTTTCATTTTTTGTTTATTAGAAATATTTGCCTGTATATTTACTTTTTTTGTATGGCAATTTCTTTGTCAGGTTTTGCTATTAAGTGTTGACTGGCCACATAAAAATAATTTGATAATATTTTATCTTTATTTTCTGAGTTTGTAAGATCGGTATTACTTATTTTCTATGACTTTGCAGAAATTTGCAGTGAAGTTATGAGGACTAAGATTTTTTGTGTGACATTGTTTATAATCATTGATTGAGTTACTTTCATTTGCATTGTGCCATTCAGATTTTCTATTTTCCTTTCTGTCATTTTGGTAGAATATTTTTAAAATAAATTTTTAAAAATTTCATGCAAGTTTCCATTTCCTGATATAAAGTTTTTCATAATATTTTCTTATTTTCTTTATGATGTTTCTGAGAGCTGTCTGCCTCCCTTTTCATTTCTGATATTAGAAAGTATTTTCTTTTTCTACATTTGTTTAATATGTATAACTTTTGCAGGTTTTAAAAAATATATGCAGTTGTGATAGCATTGGCATAGATAAATCCCATAAATTTGATATGCCATATTTACATTTCCAGTCAGGTAAAAATATTTTCTAATTTCTGTTTTGATATTTTTCTTTGACCCATGTGTTATTTAGAAGTATATTTTATAATATTTCTACAGTGAGGGATTTTCTAGTAATCTTTTTGTTATTGAATTCTAGCTTATTTTTATTAGAGTCAGAATATACTAAAAATAATTTTAACTACAAATTTGGTAGTTTCTCTATTACCCAGTATGTGGTTGGTATCGTAAATTTTGAAAAAAATAAATTTTTTTTGCTTAGTACATTGTTGTTCATAACAAAATTAGACTAATATTATCAATTATGTTGGACTGATCCAGATCCCTTCTGATGTGTGTCTGTTTTATCAGTTACTAAGAGCAATATGATAAAGTCTCCCTAAATATTTATGAATTTGCCTAATTCTCTTTTTATTGCTGCTTAACTTTTTCCTTTAATTGCTTGGAAGCTATGATATTAGATACATTCATATTGAGGATTGTGATATATCTGTGATCAATGTATCCTCTTGTTATTGTGAAATATAACTTGCTATCTCAAGCAACACTTGTCTAAAATTCTATCTAGACTGCTATAAACCACACTAGCTTTATTTTGGTTAGTATTTACATGGTTGCACATTTTTTAACCTATTTATCTTTCTGACCACCTAATACTTAAACTTTCTCTAGTTATTTATATGCATAACTATTTATTTTTAAATTGGAACATTTAGTCCATTAATATTTAATGCAATTACTGATATAGTTGTGCTTGTATCTACTGTGCATTTGTGTGTGTTTTTATTTGAACTATTAGTTTCATGTTTCATTTTATTCTCTATTAATTGATATTTAATCTATTTTTACCATACTAAGTTGTTAGTTATATACCTTATTATTTTATTAGTGGTTCTCTGCACATTACAAAATGCATCTTTGACTTATTACAATCATACAAATTATTACTTTAGCATTTCCCATAAATTGTGGAACCTTGTAACACATTAACTCCATTTGCCCTCCCCATTCCATGCTCATCTTGTATTGTTGGTGTCATTTTAGCTTTGGATAGATTTAAAAACTAGTAACATTACCATTACTATTATTCTAATCAATATTCATTTATATTAATCTACATATCTTCATTTTGTCATTGTTTATTCTTTCTATATTTCTGTTTTAAACTAAGAGCATAACCTTCAGTCTGAAATATTCCCTTGTGAATTTTTTAAATTAAGCAAAACTTGCATTAAGAACACAAGTGCTAAAATTCATTTAATTTTTATGTGTGGTTTCAAAAACAAGGAGATATTTTAATCTAGGAAAGCAATCTTTGCTTT
The DNA here is from genome assembly GCF_000164805.1 of Carlito syrichta. Classification (NCBI taxonomy): domain Eukaryota; kingdom Metazoa; phylum Chordata; class Mammalia; order Primates; family Tarsiidae; genus Carlito; species Carlito syrichta. Next base: position 74,864 of record NW_007247636.1, read on the forward strand.
TCGACCACTGCATATCATTCCATTGCAAGTGGACTTTCACAGTGTCTGCTAAAAGTCTGTGGTTCTCTCTGACTCTTTTAACATAATACAACCTCTTCTTTCACTCCAAACACAAACTTGACTGCTTTTAAGGATTTTTCCAACTAAGATTATAATAATAATCCACTTATTATTTTAGTTCTGAAAATTTTTACTTTATATAATTTGGAAATATACTATTAGGCATTTACACCTTCTAACTTTATTATTATTAAGAGATAACTTGGAGGACTGGTGTCTGCAATGACAGCCCGAGGAAATCCATTGACATGCTCCCAAGTGAAACTGACTAGAAGCATCAAACAACAAAGAAAACATTTGAAGCCTCTGGAAATGGTTTTGAGGGCAAATAGAAAATAAAGAAATCTATTAAAGAAAATCTATTAAAATCCTTTAGGAGAGGCAAGAATATTTGGTGTTTGAGTTGACTACTCCAGACTGCTTCTGTCCCAACTCAGTGAGATAGAGATGCCACTGAACACTTGCAACCAGAAATACAGGGTGCTGCTTCCCCCGTTCTCAGTCTGGTGACTTTCTTCCCAGGAGAAGCAGGACTACAGCATTTTTCATTCTGTCCTAGTGATCTCTTGTTGAAACTAAGTGTTGGGTAAGTGTGGTTGGTATAGGGCTTTCTTCATTCACTCAGCTCCCACTCACGGAATGGAGCTTCTACTTTGGACACAGCATGCTGAGAATACTGGAGTGTCATTTACCCTAGTCCTAGCTTGTGAAGCAGTTGTTCTATCCAGGAGAAAGAAGCCAACACAACCTCAGGCTGCTGCTCCTTGATACCAAGCCCTCAGCTCCTGAAGCGGGTGCCACTCAGAGAAAAGCTTTCCATTGTCCTCATTCATAGCTCAAGACATCTGACTCAGTAATTTTGCCTGTGAGGAGAAGCAGGCCATAAAACCAACAGCTTCAAATTTCTTCCCAAAGAAACCAACTTTACTTACCACAGAGCGTGGAGAAGTACCAACTTCAGGGTTTCCTCATGAACAATAAAGACTGTGGTGAAAGGCGATGGGGAGGAATTTTTCTAAAAAACGATACAGTCTAGGCTATAACCAACTAGTTTGAAGGAGAGAAGTAGAGAATAAAACAGCTGGAAAGAGTCTTCCTAGAGTCAGAACAAATATCAAACATGGACCTCAGAAACTATTCCTTTAAAGGAGTCAGAATTTGATTAGATTACGTTGCAGAGTCATTTATGTTCCAGGGCATTGTTGGAAACAATAGGGCAATCAACAGCAATTAGTGAAATTTGACAGCTGGATGTAGTCAGGGAAAGAGAGAAAGAGAGCCTACCAAAACCACTGTTATCTAAGGGTGACTTTGGGCATATTGACTCCCTGATGAGCAACATAAGAGGCTTAACATTGTGGTTGTGGTGGGTACAGACTTAATTAAAATAATCCAGCAAATCACTACAAAAACCGAACAAGCAGTTAAGAATAATAAGACCCATGGGGGGTGGACAGTACTCAGCGTTGCCACAATATATCATCTAAAAATCCAGTTCCCAGCAGAAAATTACAAGGCATGCAAACTGGAACGTTTGATCATGGACAATGAAGGCAGCACAAACTGACTGTGAGGGTAACCATATGTTAGGTTTAACAGAAAAAAAAATTCAAAACAGTTGTTGTAGATATGTTCACAGAACAAAAGGAAAGAAATAAAGGGTGATATGATGATAATATAATATTAAATGGAAATTATCAATAAAGATATAAAAATAATAAAAATAAATCAAATGGAAATTATGAGGTTGAAAGTACAATAACTGAAATTTTAAACATTTACTTAAGAATCAGTAGTAGAGATGAACTGTCAGAAGAAAGAATTAGCAAACTGCTTGAAGATAGATCTATGCAAGTATAATAATAGAAAGAATAAAGAGTAAAGAAAAATATGTAGAGTGGCAGAGGCATGTGGGACACCATAAAGCATGTAAACAAATGCATAATAAAAGTGCCAGAAGAATAGGAGAGAAAGAAGCATTAAAAAAATGCAAAGAAATAATGGCAGAAGATTTTCCAAATTTACTGAAAAAAATCATTTACATATCTAAGAAACTCAATGACCTCCAAGTAGGAAAAAAGTAAAAAGATCAAGAAATGGTTAAATCAATAAAAAAATACTAAAAGTCAAGGGCAAGAAGAAAATCTTGAAAGCAGAAAGAAAAAAAAAAGACTGATCACTTACAAGAAAACCTCAATAAAGTTAACTGTTGTCTTATCAGCTGTTGTAATGAAAACCACAAAACAGTGGAATAATACTTAAAGCATTAAAAGAAACAAAACAATCAACCAAGAGTTCTACATTCATCCAGCAAAGCTATCTTTTAAAAATGAAGGCAAATTCTTTTCTAGATGAACAAAACCTGAGAGAATTTGTTCCTAGCAAACTCACTTTATAAGGAATACTAAAAAAAGTTGGTTAGGCTGAAAGCAAATGATTCCAGGTGTTAATTCAAATCCACACCAAAACAAAGAGTACCAGTAAAAGTAATTATGCAACCACAAAAAATAGTATGAAGGCATGTTTTCTTCTTATGTGTACACTGGATTATGAAAAAACTACATATAATAAAGTAATAATTTTAACTATATATTGTATGGTTTGTGACATTAAAATGTCTATAATATTCATAACAGTAATACCACAGAAAAGAGGAAGAGGAACATGGAATTATATAGAAGTAATGTTTCTATATATGCTGGAATAAAACTATTACAAATATAGCATTGATTCTGATGTTTATGGCAAACTCTAAAACAACCAATAGAAGTTCTCAAAAATATAATAAAAATTGCAAGATAAATTAAAATGCTACAATTGAAAATATTTACTTAATACAATAGAAAGAAGAAACAGTTAAATATAATAAAAAAAGAGATGAGATAGCCATTGTCTTGCTTAGCTATGTTGTGGCCATGTGCTCTTTGAGCTATGGCCAGGCCATGTTTTCTTAAACTTTGGCTGCCTCTCCTACCTTGAGGAAGTGAATCGCCTCTTTCTCTCTTTCTAATTTACTTTTTAAATAAACAATATTTTCTAATAAAAAAAAAAATGAGACATGTAAACAAAAAGAAAAGTAGCAGATATGAATTCATCTTTATCCACAGTAACATTAAAGGTGAATGGATTAAGCAGTCCAATCAAAAGCAGAGGTTGTAAAGCTCATTTTAAAAACGATTCAACTATATGTTCTCTGCAAAAGACATACTTTAGATTGAAAGATACAAATAACTTGAAAGTAAAAGGCTGCAAAAGACCTATTATGCAAACAGCAAACAAAAGTAAGTTGGAATACTTATACGTATTTAAGAAAAATAGACAAAACAAAAAATTACTTTAGTGATAAAGAGGGACATTTAATAATAATAAAAGGTTAATATATTTAGAAAGGTATAACAGTTATATGTACCTAGTAACAGAGCACCAAAATGCACGAATCTTTTGGTTTATGACAAATGCAGAGAGAAACAGAGAGAAACAAACAATTTAATAGTAATGTTTGAAGATGTCAATGTCTCACTTTCAATAATGTTTTGTTGTAACTAGACAGAAGCCAATAAGGAAGTAGAAAGTTTGAAAAACACTGTAAACCCACTAGATGTAACAGAAAATATGTATATAAACATCATCCAAAACAAATGTATCTCCATTCTTCTCAAGTGTCAGGATAGACAATATGCTAAACCATTAAAAACCTTAATAAATTGGGCCAGGCTCATGCCTGTAGTCCCAGCACTTTGGGAGGTGGAGGTGAGAGGATTGCCCGAGCCCATGGGTTCAAGACCATCCTGGGCAACATGGTGAGATCTCATCTCCCCCCCACACAAAAAATTACAGGTGACCCACGCCTGTAGCTCCAGCTCCTTGAAAGACTGAGGCAGAAGGATCACCTGAGCTCAGCAGTGGAGGCTGCTGGGTGACTGTGAGTGTGCCACTGCACTCCAGCCTGGGTGACAGAATGAGACTCCGAACCAAAAGGAAAACAACAACAACAACAACAAACCTTAATAAATTGTGAAGAATATAAATAACACAAAGTATTCATTTCAACTAAAACGAAATGAATTTAGAAATCAATAGGAAGAAAAAATTGTGAACCTCACAAAAATATGAAAATTAAACAACACATTTCCAAATAATGAATGGGTCAAAGAAGACTCACAGGAAAAATTAGAAATATTTTTATAGGGTAACCCCTTTGGGTCCCCTCCCACTGTGGGAGCTTTTCAGTCCTTGCAATAAATCCTGCTTTCAAAAAAAGAAAGAAAGAAAGAAATATTTTTATAATTGAAATGAGTACCAAAAAAAAAATGCCAAAACTTCTGAGAAGTTGCTAAATCAGTGCTTACAATGGAATCTGTAGAAGCAAATGCCATATTAAAAAAGAAAAAAGACTCAAATCAATAACTTAAACTTCTACACTAAAACACTGGGAGAAAATGAAAAAACTAAACCTAAAGCATGGATAATAAAAGACATAACAAACATCAGAGTGGAAATTAATGAAATAAAAAAATAGAAAAACAATAGAAAAAATCAGTGAAACTAAAATCTGGTTCTTTGAAAAGATCAACAAAATTGATAAACTTTTATCTAGACTGACCAAGAAAAGAGAGAAGACTCAAATCACTAGAATCAAAAATGAAAGTGGAAACTACTATTGACTCTATGGGTATAAAAGGAATACTATAAATAATTGTGCAGTGACAAATTAGATAGCAGATGAAATGAGCAAAGTGCTAGGAAGATGCAAATATTGAAACCAACTCCAGAAGGAATAGACAGTCTGAAGAGACCTGCAAGTAAACAGATAAAAGTAGCAATAACAACAGCAAAATAACTCACAAATAAAAGTCCATCCCCAGATGACTTCACTGCTGAGTTCTACCAACTATTTAAATAAAAAATATTACCAGTTTCTCACAATTTCTTCCCATTATTAGAGGAGTACAGAACACTTCCCCAAACAGACAGCAATATCACAAAAAAAGAGAGAAAATAACAGACATATTGCTTTTAAATATGAACACAAAAATCCTCAAGAAAATACTGGCTAATTGAATCTGGTAATAGACAAATAGAATTACACACCATAACAAGAGGGATTTATCCCAGAAATGCGAGTTTGTTTTAACTTCCAAAAATTAAATCATATAATATATTGTATCAGTAGAATTTAAAACAGCAACAACACGTGGTCATTTCAATAGATTTGAAAAATTTATATGCAAATCAACACCTTTCATCATAAAAATATTCAACAAACTAAGAATAAAAGGAAACTTCCTCAACCCGATAAAGGGCATACACAGAAAAACCCCACAGCAAACATAATACATAATGGTGAAAGAGGAGATGAATGGGGTCATAACTAAAATGTACAGAGTAGTCGTGTAGTCTTTTTTTTTTTTTAAGATAATGAAATGTTCTTAAATGGCTAAGGTTGCACATTTCTCTGAGTATTCTAAAACAAAAACACACTGATTTTCATACTTTAAATGGGTGAATTGTATGGTATGTGAACACTGAAAGAAGAAAAAAACACTTTATCTCTAATAATAGTTGCTTTCCCAATACTTTTGTTTTTCTTTTTCTTCCCGTGTGTGTGTTTGTGTGTGTGTGTGTGTGTGTGTGTGTGTGTTCACATGGAGTGTCTGTCATCGCTCTTACTTTCAGTATGTCTTTGCCCTTATAGTTGAAGGAGGTTTCATAAGTAACATATAGTTGGGCCTTTCTTTAAAACTAGTCTGACATAGTGTGTTAGTTGAGCAGATTATCCAGTTACCATTAGTGTAATTACTAATATACTTAAGCTTATTACTATCATCTTAATTTTTAAAATTTATTTCAATAATTTTTATTTTCTTTGTTCTTCTTCTCCTACCTTTCTGGATTACGATTATTATTTCAATTTGTTTCCCCATTAAAATTTTAGTTATTTTTATTTCATATTTAGTACCTTTACATATTCCAATAAAGTTTAAATTAGTACCTTACTCTTGTGTTAACAACTCAAAAATTCCCAATAGTTTTTACTATGCTTACCAGCTCATCTCCTGTGTTTGCTATTTTATCATATATTTCACTTGTTCATATGTAATAGCCCCATAAGAAATTTTTTAATAGTTGCTTGAAACAGTCAATATTCTTCCTCATTTACTCACAAAGTCACCTCTTCTTGAGCTTTTTATTTCTTCCTGAAATTACATGCCTCTATATTTTCTATAATAAGGATCTACTAGTGAGAAATTATTTTATTTCTGTTTTCTGAGAATGATTTTATTTTACTTTCATTTTTTAAGACTATGACTGTAAAGTGGCAGTTTTTATTTTTGGTTCTTTAACTCTGTAATTCCTTTATAATTGGGCTTTCATGGTTTCTTTTGAAAATGTCATTCTTTTTCTAGCTGTCATTTTTATTACTTCTGAGAGTAACATAGCTTTTCCTCTGGTTGCCTTGGAAATTTTATCTTACATTTCTCTTTTACCCATTTTATAATTATTTGTGTAGATTTTCTTTGTATTTTTTCCTGCTTATGTTTTGCTGTGGTTCTTTTGACTCTGCAGGTTGAGGACTTCAGTTGTGTAATGTTCTGACCACTGATGCTTCAAGTATTGTTTCTTTCTTATTCCCTATTGTATCTCCTTTTGGAACTCCCATTACTTATATATTAAATTGTTTCACTGTGTCCCACATGTATTTTTACTCACTTTCATTTTTAAATTTAGTTTGTATACCTCAGTTGAAAAAAAATCTATTACAATATCTACAAGTTAATTAATCTTCTCTTTTTGATCAATCTGATTTTAAGTCCTTTCCACGAGTTCTTTATTTCAGAGATGTCTTTCAATTCTAGAATGCATGCCTGGCGTTATTCTTTAGATTTCATTATTCTACTCTTCTCCATCTTTCCATTCATTTTGTCTATGTTTCTTTCTTTATTTCTTTAGCATGTTTATCATAATTACTTACAAGTTTTTGTGTTAACATCAACACTTGAAAAATCTGTAAGCCTCTTCCTAAGGTTTGTCTTTTGAGTAATAATTACATTTTCATCTTCATATATCTGGTTTATCTTTTGTTGATTGCTAAGCCTTATATAAAAAAGAATCAAATACATTCTTTTCTATTCTTTGATGTGTTCTACTGGAGATCATACCCCTTTCCTTCATCATAGAGTGAGGAATAGATCCACAGAGACTCTGGTCACACCTGAACTGATAGGAATAGTTGGGTGCCCCTGTCTTTACAGAAATATGAATACACAGTGAAGAAGACTCTCAGGGGACTGGGAATCATTCTGGCCCACTTGAGAATGGGTTGAGAAGACTCAGGTATGTCTCTTGATAGAGATAAACACCGAAGTTCCATCTTGGTTTGATTCTCCCAAGTATCAATTCTTCCTTGGGAATTTTTGGCACCCAGCTGTGACCCAGGTCTCTCAGGTGACTCCTGAATGTCTCTGGAGAATATCCACACAGGTCATAAATGACTGTGAAGTTTGTGGTTTGTGTTCCTCAAAGGTCTGGATTCTGTCATGTAGAGCAGGACCTCCAAGCTCAGGGCAGTTCAAGGAGGTACTGGATTTGGAGCTTGGAACAGAGCTGTAGTCCCATTAGGAATTGTTAATCCCAATATTGTGTGCGGTTTTCCACATCTCTGCATTTGGTTCTTGAGAACAACCGTATCTTCTGCTTCATTTGGCAGCTCTTTCAGAGGTTCCTGTACATAGAAAGGTTTCTGGAGCTTTTGTCATGAGGCCACAGAGGTCTGATTCTATTCTGTTCCTTATGTGGGGAACCCGGGAGGCCCTGTGTGCGTGTGGCTCCTCTGCTCCCTGCACCCTTCCCACTGGGCCTCAGTCTCTCTTTTCTCTTCCAGCAGGGAGGTGTGAGGAAGGTGTGGGAATTGCTCAATTCCCCACAGTTTTCACCCCCTGTAAGACTCTGGGCTTTGCTTTGCATTTCCGGAGTGGTCTCATGGCCACGGTTCTTTTGGTGCCACATACATCAGGTATACCTATTAGAGTCTGGTAGATGAGGGGAAGAAAGACGACCCTTGATGCACTGGGGTGCAGATACTACTGAGGAAGTGACGACAGCCAACCCCTCTGTTTGCTCTAAGGATGGAGTAGGGTGGGGAGAGAAGCTTAGGGAATCTGGTGTCTTTGATTCATTGTTTCTGTGTTTTTTCTAGGCCATGTGATACACAGCCTATGGTTCTATTGGAAGTAAATCTGAAGCTGTGTTTGGGGATATACAAGAGATAGGAGCCAGTGACACCTGCTAATTCAGATCGTTATATTTATTCTAATACCCTCCCTGACAAGAAAAAAAACTTACTAAAAAAGATTATAATTTGAACACCCATCTAAAATGAGTCTAGCATCATGCTAGGCTTTACTTTTGCCCCCAAAGTTCAAAAACACTTTTGAATTGTGCAACCCTCTCATAGCTCCCTAACTGTACCCCACACACCATGCTGGGCACACAGAAGGGAGGGCCATCGCACCCCAACTGCAGCCACACTTGATGTATTTAGATCTCAGAACAGTCCAAGACAGGGACTGGGTTAAACCCTCAGACCTGGAAAACTAGGTGTCCACAGTGGGAAGCAAGCAGGGAGGGATGGGTAGGGAAAGCTTAGGAGGGAGGGTCAGGAGCAGGTCCTGAAGGACAGGCAAGCAGGAGGGGTGGGACTTCCAACACAGGGAACAGTGGGAGTGATGCTGGGCTGGGAACCCATCTATTGACACACACAAATGCAGAAGAGAAGGGACTCGGGTTCACCTTGTGTAACCTGCTCGTCTCTAAGTTGAAGAGATCAAGACTCAGATGGTGACAGGACCTGGCCTAAGGCCACGTGATGGGGAAGCAGCTGAACAAAAGCAGAAGACAAATCTTTCCTCCACAGTGGGTCATCACAATCACTCAGGTGTGGGGTCTGGATTCAGAATCTGCTCTTGGAGTCTCCCTGTGCTTTCATGCCCTATGCATCTGCCTCATAGGTACCTGTTTCCCACATTGGGCTGTGTGGAGAAGGCGTTTTCTTTTAGTGACTTTTGTTTTAAAGGCCAACCAGACTGGGTAACTTAAATGCCAAGAACTGGTCATGTCTATGTCGGGACATAAGGACTCTAAATCTGTACACTCAACCCTGTATTTTAAGATTGGGAAAAGTGAGAACAAAAAAGGTGGGTTGCAGGGCTCTGTTGTCCATCCAGATCACCTTTCTGGGTATTTCAGAGGACATTCAGGCATAGAATCTCCCCTACTCCCATGGGATGCTCCTAGAAGTAAAAGTGGGGTAAGGAGCAAAGGGTACAGGAACTGCACCCCCATTTTCAGATAACAGTGCACTCTGGCTTCTCAACTATCATCTCCTCTCCCCAAAACTATTTGAGGAAAAGTATTCTATCACTGTTGCCTTGTGCCTGTGAAAGTCCTCAACTTTCCAGTGGAGTCACAGCCTGCAGGGACACCTGCACCTTCGTTGCAGGCAAGACAAGAAAGAAGCTCTCAGATGAACCAGGGAACTCTGGTCTGGGGTCATGTCTAAAATGGAGAGGAGAGGCCCCCTTTATCTGTCTTTGACTTTCTCTGTTTTCTGAGGAAATGTTTGGAGCAGCTGAGAAGTAGGTGGAGAAGAGAGAACCATGCTTGCTTTTGAGGTGGCATTCATATTTTTTCTCCTCATTACTCTCTGGGTCAGCTGTCTTTGCCTATGAAAGTCTCAATCTGGGGAAAGAACTCCTGAATTGAACATAATTTTTAAGGAGAAAATTTACAAATGACAATCTCTGGAACTGCAAAAAAGGTCATAGTGTTTATAAGTCATATGAAAGATAGCCAAGGATAAGAGGGAATAAGAGTGCATCTGTATCTGAGTGCGTATGAGTACGAGTGAGTGCATGTGAACATGCTTGTGAGTTTGTGCAAGTGTGAACATGAGCATGCATGTGTATGTGCATGTGGGCCTGTGTGTAAGTATGTGCATATAAGTGTTTGCATGTGTGTGAATGCATGTGTATGTAAGCATGCATGTACGTGTGCACCTCCATGTGAATGTGTATGTATCTATATGAGTATGAGTATGTACGTGTGAGTATATGTGCATGTGAATGTGGCCATGTGTGTAAGTATGAGCATGTGCATGTGAGTTCATGTGTGTGAACACGTGTGCTTGTGTGCGCATATGTGTGAATGTGTATCTACATGAATGTGTGAGTGCATGTGTGTGTGTGTGTGTGTTAGCATGTCTGTGGGTTTATTTAGGTGTGAGTATGAGCAAATGTGTATCTATATGTGAATGCATGCATGTATGTGTGTGTATGAGTGTGTGTGTTTCAGGAGTGAGGAAGTGGTATGGCTAGTGCTCAGATAAGAAATCTGTGGCTATAAAGTGCAGTTCTCTGCACTACTGAGCCTGGAGGTGGCATCTTTATTATAGTTAGGCATTAACACTGCCCTCTGCCCTGTACTTGCATGTCACTTTTGAAGGCCAGAAGGCCTTCAGATCAGAGACAGAGGGCTCAGAAGTAAGGGGGGGCAGGCTGACTGTGGGCCACTTGTCCAGGCTGACTGTGGGTCATTATCAGGCCCTCCTTCAACAAGTGCTCTGTGAAGGTCTGTGCAAAGGTTATGTGAGGGTTTGTCTCAGGGTCATGAGTAGGTTTGCATGAGGTTTGTGTGAAGGTTGTATGAAGGTAATGTAAGGGTCCCTGTGAGGGTCATGTGAGGGTTTGTGTGAGAGCCTTGGGAGGATCTGCATGAGTGTCATGTGAGGGTCCCTGCAAAGGTTTGCATGAGGGTTGTGTGAGGGGCATATGAGTGTCTGTGTGAGGATGTACATGAGGTCTTTGTGAGTATCTGGGGATCCAGAGAAGACCTGGGTTGGTGCTTGTTGACAGAAGGCCCATACTTTCAGCAGGGGAGTGAGTGCAGCTGCTGGGAGTTGAGCTCAGACAAGGACGCTCATGACTTGGGGTACTGAAGGGACTAGGACAGCACTTGGGGGAGGGGACATCTGTCTCAGGACACTTGGCTGAGAAGAGGAGGGATGGCAGCCTTGATGGAGACATGGCTGGAGTCCATGTTAAATCTCGGGATTCTGAGTGGCTAAAGGTGAAGCTGGAACCATTGGCTGGTCCTGGAGTGTGCTGAAGACCTTGTGGAGGGTTTCAAGCTCCAGTTCTTAGGAAGTGAGTGGTCACCAGAGGCAGTCCCAGCTGTGAAGCATAGGCAGTTGTAACATAACCTTGAGAAGCCCTTATGCTGCTGGCAGGTCACTGAAGGCTCAACTCTAAAGGGACGTGACTACAGCAGATGGGAAAGGGCCAGAGTTTTCAGGTGTCCCAAGGTCCCTGCTGTAGTTGGTCAGTTTGTAGAAGAGAGAGGAGGCTGTAAATTTAGGAACTGGTGGCCAAGGCCGGAGACTTCTGTTCTGGGCAGCTCAGAGATGAGGTGTTCAATAGTTAGGCCTCTGCAGCCTCGTCCCTCAAAGAAGAATGTGTCTTGGAGGTGGCTGGGAAGGTGAGAAGCTTCTCTGCAAAGCCATGAACACGATTTCAGGGTAAATTTCCTCCCGTGATTGTATTATATTTGAGAGCCATTAGGATAATATTGCTATTCTTTCCATGTCAGTGATATTGCTGCCTCATTTGCATGTTCTGTGAAGATCTCTGCTCTTGAGCTGAAACAGGTCTGCATCTGTAAGTGGTATCTTGAAAGGGATGGGCACAAGGCCAAGGTCAGGCTATCAACCTCCTATTCCCTCCTCTCTGTTCATTGTGGCCCTCCCTCCAGGCAGAAGGGCCTTCCTGGCGGGCAGATGTGTCCTCCCTTATGCCAGACACCTCTGGGACTGACATCCACAGCCACCTCTGTGTGAGGAAAAGACAGTTACTTCCCTACTGTGCCATCATTCCACACAGATCTCCCCCTAATGCTGAGCGCATGGTGGTCAGTGTGGCAGAACAACCACATCTTCTCGGTCAAGCAAAAGCCTCTGGAGTGGCCCTGGGTTGATTAGCTGGGACCTCAGGGAGGCCTGTGGAACAGCTTCACTTTGGAGTCAGGCACAAACCTGAATGGGTTCAAATAGTACTCTACTTTGTGTGTAACCCTGGACAAGAGATTATGAGGTCTCTGATCCTGTGGACAATCCTGACAGGGCTGTGGGGGAGGATTCAGGATCTGGATTAAGGTTCATCTTTCCATTATAAAACAGCACAAATGTCACCTGTTAAGAGACAGTGTAGTATAGTGGTTACTAGCATATTCTTTGAACTGTGCTGTCTGGATTTGAAGTCCAACTTTGCCACTGATTATTTGCATACTCTTTGCTGCGTTGTTAACTCCATCACCTCCCCTAGAAAATGCATTGTGCCGCCCAGGTCTCCCTCCAGGGAAAGACTTGCTCCCAAAGGGAGTGAGGTCAGCACATTGTCTGCAGTATCCAGGGTCACTCTGACTGCAGAGAACCCCTTCACCTGAGGTCACAGTTTTGCCTGAGGAGCCCAGGAAAAGTCTGGAATTAGGGTTTGCCCATCTCAGCCGGGACAACACTGAGGGATGATGCTTACCCCAGAGCTCCCTGTCAGGTTGGCCAAGGCTCGATTGGGTCTGCTTTGTGGTCAAAGCTCTTCCTCTGCTCTGTCCTACTCCCTTGTCCCCACAGATGTTCACTACTAAGAAACAGCTTACACCCAAACTCAGTCTCAGTGTCTGCATCCAAAGAACTCAGCAGGTTCCCAGCAAAGAAGCCCAATGTAGTGCAAAGGTCTGTTATGATAGTCAGATGAGTTAATCGATTCCAAAGATTTTGATCAGTGTCTGGGACATGGTGCTATTACTGTCATTAATTATTGATTTTATCATTGTGTCCTGAAGTGAGGGATTCTCACAGGGCCCCATCCTCTGGTGGCAGGTAATTAATCCCCAGGTAGTCACAGATGTAGGGTTCCATGGCTGTCCTTCCTGGTGTTCACTGGAATCATCAACTCTGGGGTTTGCAGGGCTATATCTGCATCCTCTTGGTGTGCAGTTCCTGCTTTGCCACTCCAGGCCCTCAGCCCCATCTCTAATCCTCAGGTGACCCTACAAGGTAAATACAATTACCCCCACATTAAGATGCGGGACCTGGGGCTCAGGGAGGGTAAGAGTGTTGTCCGCTTTCAAATTCTAGTAGGAAGCAGAGCTGGAACTTAAACCCTTTGCCACAACAGTGAGAGCTAGTCTTCAAGAAGGTGGATTAGTTCACCCGGTGACTACAGGCCAGTGCTCTGAACTCCCACCAGTTCAACTGACTTTGCACTGTTCCATGCTGCTCCCTCATGTTCTGGGTTATCTACATGTTTAAATGTTAAAAAAAAAAAAGAAAGAAAGAAAGAAAATGCAAAGTTAAAACCCAATCTCTTCTTATTACAGTTCCTGCCTGTTCCTCTGAGGCTTTCTTGGCCTGTTTTTATAATGCATTGCCATCTCTCATCCCACTCTTGGTTGTTCAGGGAAGGCTGGCTGATATCCTGCTTGGCCTGGGGAGGTATTGGTGCAGAGCTAAGGGAGAAGGCAGGAGGGGGAGGTCCGTACCAGGTCCATCTGTGGAGCAGGATGGCCACCTGTGCAGAGGGAACTTACCCGAGTCCTGTACCTTTGGGCTCCTGGGAAGCACATGGGAAATGTTAGGAGAACAAGCCTGCTGATGCTGTGATGTTGGAGAGTCTGGTCTTCCAGACGGTGAGGACCTTGACCATGAAGCTTCCAGAGGTGGAGGCCCTGCCCTTCTCCAGTTTCTGTTTTAAAGGGAATAACCAGCTGATGGGAACTTGGGAAAACTCATTTCCCTCAGTCCAGGTAAGTGTAACCATTCGTCTAATTTTTACCATGATACCTTTGCCTTATTTGAACATTTGACATAAACGAAACCATACAACATGGACTTTTGTGTCTGCTCCTTTCATTTAGTCTACCACCTTTGAGGTTAAACTATGTGTGGCATGTACTGGTACTTTGATCCCTTTCACAGGCAAATACTATTTCTAGGGTCAATTGCATGCATTTTGCATTTTTTTTTTTGAGTCAAAGTCTCACTGTGTTGCCCAGGCTGGAGTGCAGTGGTACGCTCATGGCCACTACATCCTCGACCTTCTGGGCTCAGGTTACCCTTCCATCTCAACCTTCCAATTAGCTGGAACTACAGGCATGCACCACCATGCCCAGCTAATTTTTTGATTTATTGTAAGATGAGGTCTCGCCAAGTTGCCCAGGCTGGTCTTGAACCCATGGGCTCAGACAACCCTCTCACCTTGGCCTCTCAAAATGCTGGGATTATAAGTGTGAGCCACTGCATCCAGTCGCATTTTGTGTTTTTAAGAAACACTTAGCTTTAAAATAGCATTGGATTTATAGAAAAGTTACAAAGATACTACAGAGCACATCTAGTACCACACACCCAGTTGTTTTTTATTATTGACATCCTACAGTCATATGATATATCCTTTATATCATACTTTATTCAGTTTTTTTTTTAAAGTTTTTCCCTAATGTTTTTTCTTCTGTTCCAGGATCCCATCTAGGACACACACAAGATTTAGTCATCATGACTCCTTAGGCTCCTCTTGTGTATGGCAGTTTCTCAGACTTTCCTTATTTTGAATGACTTTGATTTGGATGACATTTGATCACCAGGATGAGCTAATCTTTGTCAGGTTTCTCTAATGTAAAGTTATTCATTTTCCCCCTTTCTATGCTGGACTCTTTGGAAAAGAGTATTATGCACAGCTTCCACTTAAGGAGAATATTCATGTACATTATTTGGTATTCCTTTCCATGCAAGATTTGTTGCTCCTCCTTTATTTATTTATTTAAAAATTTGCATACATTAAAGTGCAGAAAAGTTCCATGAACTTCGATAAATGCACAGTGCTGTCGTTTCCACCATGTTAGTATTGTACATAATATTTTCATTGCTCCAAAGCATCCCCAATTCTTCACTTTCTCATGAACTCATAGTTGTTTACTTTGTACTGTGGATCAGAATCCAACACTGCTTAATACATGTTGTTACTGAAATTATTTTAGCTTTTGCTATTGGGGGTTCTTTCAGTTGTCTCCCATGTCTATTTTATATACTACTAGTGTGTGTGTGTGTGTGTGTGGGTGTGTGTGAGTGTGTGTGTGTGTGTATGTGTGTGTGTTGAGCACCAACTATTTCTGTAAAGAGGCCTAGTTCCTTTTGTTGGAGAATGATATTAGAAATCAAAATCTAAATACAAGATGTGTTCATTACTACTGAGATGCCATTGCTCTTCTAGGCTGTTCCAATAATCAGAGTAAAGAAATATATGTGTTTGCACTAACCATCCCCCCACACATATCCATCTGCATGTCTATCAAGCTAAATATAAGTTTATACTGATATCTTCAACTCCAATCCAGTGCCAGACATACCATTCTAGCCTTCTGTTCATGCTTGTCTGTAACCTCTCCCTCTGTCAAGGAGAAACCTGGCCCCATCACCTGCCATCCACCATCCATTTACTTAATTGCTCAATTCCAGTGTATACATATGGTTTCAATATTGTTAACACATACACCGATGGGAAGCAATTATATGGGTTAGGGTACAATACTTACAATTTCTTTTTTTCATTATTCTTTTAGTTCTTACCCATTTCCAATGTTATTTAGGTTGATACTTCCTTCCCTACAACTTCCTCCTTTGAGGTTATTTCAGTTATTTGTAGTATAGCTAGATTATTTTGTGATAGTCTGCAAATCCTATGATGGCCCAATCTCTTTTTTTTGAGTCGGAGTCTCACTCTGTCACCCAGACTGGAGTGCAGTGGCTGCTCCCGGCCATCGCAGCCTCGACCTGCTGGGCTCCGGCGATCCTTCCGCCTCAGCCTTCCAAGTAGCCGGAATTACAGGCGATGACCCAATCTCTTAAATGACCTTTTTAGTTTGTTACACTAGAGTACTATAAAGTTCTATGGGTTTTGACAAATACATAGTGCCATGTAGTCACCATTTGAATATTCATAATAGTTTCGCTGCTCCAAGAAGTCCCCAATGCTTCGTGTATTCAGTCCTCCACCCACCCCACAACTCTAGTGACCATCAATATGTGTACTAACTTAACTCTATAGTTTTGCCTTCTCCAGAGTGTCATATAGTTAGAATCATTCAGGATATAGTTTTTCACACTGGCTTCTTTCACTGAGCAAAATGTTTTGATAGTGCATTCCTAATTATCATTGAATATTATTAATATTCCACTGTATGGATGTACCACAGATTTTTAATCTACTCACCTATTAAAGGATATTATGGTCAGTTTTGGAAATTATGAAGAAATATGCTATAAATATCCACATTCAGGTTTTTGTGTGAGTACATTTTCAAATCACTTGATTAAATGCCTAAGAATGTGGTCACTGGATCTTATAGTAAGACTGTGTTTAGCTATATTTAAAAACTGTCAAATTGTCCTCCAAAGTGGCTGTAACATTTTGCATTCTCACCGGAAATGAATGGCAGTCCTTGTTGCTCCAAATTCTTGCCAGAAATGGACTTTTTAAGGGTTCTTTAAAACTTTTTCCCATCCTATTATGTTGATAGTGCTATTGCATTGTTGTTTAATCTGTAATTACTCAATGACAAATGATGTTGGGCATCATTTAATATACTTTTTGCTAAATGTATGTCTTCTTAAGTAAGGTGTCTGTTTAGCTCTTTTGGCCATTTTAAAAATTAGATCATGTGTTTTCTTATAACTTAGTTTTGAAAGTCTTTGTATATTTTGTGTCCAAATTATTTATTAGATATGTGTTCTGCAAATATCTTTACCAAGTTTGTGACTTGTCTTTTTATTCTTTCAACAGTGTCTTTCACAGAATATAAGCTTTTAATTTTAAAGTCCAACTTATCAATTTTTTTCTTTCATAGATCATACTGTTAGTGTTGTCTCTAAACCCTCATCACTGAATCCAAGATTACATAGATTTTCACCTCTATCTTTTAGAAGTTAAGTAATTTTGCATCTTACATTATGCTCTATGATACTTCTGAGTTAATTTTTATGTAAAATCTAAGGTCTATGTCTAGGTTAATTCTTTTTAACAAACTTGAAATACTTCTTATGACTAAAAAAACCATATAACATAAAATTTGTAACCATTTAAAAGTGTACAGTTCAGTAGGTTCTTACATATCCAATTTTTTCAGCACCATCTGTTGAAAAAATCATTCTTTCTTCATTGAATTATCTTTATACCTTTATCAAAATTCAGTTGACTTTATTTGTGTGGGTCTATTTTTGATCTCTTTATTCTGTTCTGTTGCCAATACTATTTTGTTTTGATTTTTGCAACTTTATAGTAAGTATTTAATTACTTGGTGTCATTTTAATAAGCTTAGATTTTATTCTCTAGGTTTAGGGACCTAATGGTATACACAAATGGGGTAACAGCAAAATTTGAATTTCAGTTAGAACCGCTTGAAAGAAGTGTGGTAGGCATATGGTAGAAGAATAAGACTGAGAGTGAAAAGGCCATATAATCCAGGTCCAGATGCTGAAGGCAGTAGCATTGGGATTGGAGAGCAGCAGGATCAAGACTGGTAGAGAAGGCTTTCCTTTCTGGAAGCACCAGGTAGTAAGCAATTGAGTCATATTCACGTCCAAATTAGAATGGGACAGCTCCACCTTTCCATCCTTCTCTAGCAGGGGTCCAGCCTCTAGCAAAATGTTACTTTTTGACAACTTTTTTCATACTTAGAAGCACACAACCAACTCAATTGACTAATCACTCCTGTTTCCAATCCCCAACCTCCTTGTCTCCTCATGCTATGGAGCCTGGAAAGCTAGAAACTGACTTTCTCAACCTTCTCTGCATCCCAGGATAGCCGTATACCCAGTTCTAGCCAAAGAACTATAAAGGATTATCTTTAGGGGAAATTTTGCTTTTTTGGTGAAAAAGAGACATATGCAGCTGCTACTACTCCCTCCCTCCATACACAGAGACACATTTATTTTCTCCAGCCTTGATGTTTATTTTATAACTGGGGCTGCTACAGCAAACTTAAAGTCAAGAGGGAGAACCACGAGAATCACAACAATCTAGCCCTGAGATCATGAATTTACTGAACCAATGTTGAGAACCAACTACCCCAGACTTGTAATTTTACAAGGAAAAAATCCATATTTGTTTAATCCACAGTTGACCAGATGTTCTACGACTTGCTGCTGATAGCATTCCTGGCAGATGTGTGCTCCTCCCCCTCACTTTTGTCATCATTGCTGATTCATGCTGGAGATGGGCGCTGACTTTGGCTGCTGTCATAGCTAGTTTTGACTTGCCTTGACTGATGGCTTCTGGGCACTGATGTTCTAAGACAACCTCCTTTCAGGTCTCTGGGGCCAGCGAGGCTCTTGCAGAACCAATTAGGGAATCTTTCCACCTTCTCTATGATGCAATTTGGAGGAGATAGTGCAATGTAGGGATACCTTTGAACTGAAATGTCATAGAGTTTAGGAGGGCACCTCTTCCAGTTCACCCACATTTTTGGGCCAGTGAACAAGCCCTGTCAAGGCATCTGGATCTTGCTAGGTAGGTGAATGACATCCTTCCCTGGAAACCATCATGCCTTCCCAACCCTCTGACTGTGTTCCTAACTGGTGAAACTTCTTCCACACATAACGGACATTCCTCTCTAAGTTGGCTTCCATCACAGTAATCCCAGACCTATAAGACTTGTCTGCAATTGTCCAAGTTTCTCTAGTGATGTAAACCAAGCACTAAATTTCCTAATAATCACTCATGTCCTTGTACATCAGTGGATGGGTGTGATTACCCAGGGCATTCCTGACCTTCACATCTGCACTTGCCTAAGTCGCAGCCCTGGTTCATCCAGGATATTTCATGTGGGGGGCCAGCCCCTGCAGAGAGATTTGGGGGTCCCTTGGAAGGTGTGGCAGCGTTGGCCATTATTTTGTAGAAATAAAGAGAAAGAAAGAGAAGAGGGGAGAAAGAAAAAGACTGGACTCTTGTTCAAGTGACCAGAAGCCGTTTAATGGGTGTAATCTCAGGGTTTTTATCCCCAAACTCCGCAAAGTTATCATCACAGGAACTCTTGTTGTTATGGTTATACAAAAGGTAGCATGTGTCTTTTACATGAACAGGTCCAGGGGTACACAGGACACCCCCCACTCTCAAGCAGATGTGTTTTTTAAACATTAAGGAAAACATGAAGTTTTTATCCAGTTTTTATGTACCCTTAATTGTTTATAGCTATATAACATCGTTTAATGTTTATACTTAAAACCAACATAATGATATATTGCCTTTTACTATTCTATGCTAATTCAAACTGGTTTCTATAAAACAATTGGTGTTATGGTTATTCTCTCTTAGCACTAGCCAGTCTAATACAAACTTTACTGACTCCTCTAAATCAAACTGAACTAACCACACTTCTATGATAAAATGGTTACTTAATTTTTCTTAATCTATATAAACTATTTTCTTAAAACTTATATCTATAAATTTTTAAAGGTTGCATCAAGAGAACCTGTGACCTGTATTAAGGCTCCTCAATGTGACTCAAAGCCAAACTTAAATTGTGATGAAGCAAAAGACCATAAGCCATGGGGAATGGGAACAATAGACTCTTAGGTTAGCTGTGTATGTTCCGGTCTCAGAGTTTTCTGTTAGAGCCAGCTGGAGCTTTTCTTGGTAGTTTGTGCCAAATGGAAAAGGAGGGAGGGAATGGCTCAACAGCTCCTGAACACATCTTAGTGGTCTCAGGGTCAATGGCCCTTCCTGATCCCTAATGCTCAGTGGGCCTCCGTGGCTGGCTCCCAACAATTTCACATGTGTTTACCTGCTTGTGTGTCTATATCCCACAAATATCTGTGAGTTCCTCAAGTTCAAGCCTTAATCAGATCTCTTAACTTGTGCTATATATACATATATATTGACAGAAGCAAAGAAGGAAGAGACACAACAGTTTCGCACGTTGATCAAAGGGCTTCTGCTCATTCCAAGAAAGACAGGAAGTCTGGGTGGTAAGAGAAAAAGCATTTAACAGGACATAGAGATTATTACCTAGAGACTGTAATTTGTAATTTCTGGAGCAAGATACTCATCCATGGATTGTGTTTGTGGGGAGAGGGAGAGAGAAAACCCAGAAATGCTGAAGTTTTCACAGAAGACAGACAATCAGAATGCTGACAACTGCTGGCAGGATCCTAGTCAAAAAAGCAGGAGGAACTGCCAGGTAGGTGTTGGGTTATGAAAGATCTAGGCCCCATACAACATGACCAACCCAAACGTAAAATGTTGGCAGCCCCCTCCTGGCTGTGCCTTCCAGGGGCTGGGAGGTAGGGACATATAAATAACTGCTCAGCCTTGTCTTCTCCTCCAGAATCCAGGAGGCTGGAAACCTGGATGCACTGGTTGAGAGCTCAGAAAAGTGACACTCCTATGACTTTTCTGTTCCTAGGTGATAAAGCCAGGGAAACATGAATTCATAAGTGCTTTGCTTTGGTTTCATTTTGAGAAAAAGTTGTATTTCACTCTTTCTCAAGCCCAAGCACTTCTCCATAGTCACAGCCGTGAATTGAACCTAGTAAAAGAGAAGAGTACAGGCTCAAATTCAGATAGCAGGCAGCAACGTGGCATACTGGTTAAAGCATGGTCTCTGGAGTTACACTTGTTTGGTTTGAATCTTAGGTTGATCAATTTTTAGCTGTGAGATCTCAAGCAAGTTACTTATTTTTTTTCTGCTTCAGTTTCTTAATTTGTTAAAATGGGGATTACAATAATACCTATCAAATAGGGTTGTTATGAGACAAACAAAGATACATGTGATGTGCTTAGAAGAGGTCTTGGCAAATAGTCCTTCTTCTCCTCCTTCTTATTATGTAACCTTGGACAATCACTTAACCTCTCTTAGTTTCTCTTTCTTTATCTTTAACATGATGACCAACACATCTTACATGGTAGACACTGTGATACATAATCCAGATTTCCCTTCAATGAAAAATTGTTGTTTTAACTATTGAGGGTGATTTTAGCTATCAGTCAATGGAAATGTCAAGCCCTGACAATCATCCCAACTTGGAGCAGCTTTGGAGGAACTTTCCCTTCCCTAGGGATCCATGTGGAGCCAGCTGAGGCTCTTGCTGTGTCCTCATCACAACTCAAATGCTCCTCTGTCTACTCTTTCTCTTCT
>NW_007247637.1:0-4343 GCF_000164805.1 Carlito syrichta
TGTTCAAATCACCTAGTTAAGTCAGCTGGCTAGCCTGCTGGCTAGGTAGGTAGCTAGCTAGTTAAGTCAGCTGGCTAACCAGCTTTCTAGCTTAAGTCAGCTAGGTAAGTCAGAGAGCTAGACAGCTGGCTAGATAGATAGCCAGTTAGTTAAGTCAGCTGGCTAGCCAGCTGACTAGCTGGTTAAGTCAGTTGGTCAGGTCAGCTGGAAACAAGCTGCCTAGCTAGTTAAGTTGACTCATTAAGTCAGTTGGCTATCTAGCTGGTTAACTAGTTAAAAAGCTAATTATGTCTGGTGTGTAGCCATCTAGTTATTACAGCTAATTAAGTCAGCTAGCTAGCTAAGAAACAAGCTACATAAGACACAGTTATGCCAGCAAGCTATCTAGTTATATCTACTAGTTGTCAGGTGGCTAGCTAGATAGCTAGCTATTTAGCTAGCTAGTTAAGCTAGCTTGTTTAACCAGCTGACTATCTTGGTAGCTAGCTGGGTTAGTCAGCTAGTTAAGTCAGCTTGCTAGCTAGTTAAGTCAGTGAGATAAGTCAGTTAACCAGTTAATTAAATAACCTAGTTAATTCAGTTCAATCGCCAGCTGGTTAGCTAGGTAGCTAAGTAGTTAAGTCAGCTGGCAAGCAAGGAGGCTATGTAAGTAGCTAACTAGTTAAGTCAGCTGGATATACAGCTGGCTAGCTAGGTGCCCAGGCAGTTAGGTTAGCCAGCTAGCTAGCTTTCTAGCTATTTAATTCACCTACTTAAGTCAGCTGGTTAGACAGCTGGCTAGTTAGGTAGCTAGATAGTTATGTCAACTGTGCATTCCACTGGCTATATATTTAGGTCACCTAGTTAAGTCAGCTTGCTAGCCAGCTAGCTAGCTAGTTAGCTGGCTAGTTATGCCAGTTGGCTAGACAGCTGGATACTTAGTTAAGTAGACTAGTTAATTCAGCTTGCTGACTTAATATAACTAGATATATTAACTATCTAATATAACGTACTAGATAGCCAGCTGGCTAGTTACATATCAACCTGGTTAATTCAGCTGACTAGCAAGCTAGCATGCTGACCTAACTGCCTGAGTACCTAGTTGAAATAACTAGATGCCCAGCTGTCTAGCCATCTGAGTTAACTAGCTTTTTAACTAGCTAGCGAGCTGGCTAGCCAACTGACTTATCTAGGTAAATTAACTAGCTAACCAGATGGCTAGCCAGCTTACTTAACTAGATAGCTACCATGATAAGCAGCTGACTAGCTAGCTGACTTAACTAACTGACTTAACTAGTTAGTCATCTGACTTAACTAGCTGACTTAAATATAAAGCTACTTAGCTAGCCAGCTAATTTAACTAGCTGACTTAACTAGCTAGCAACCTAGCTAGCCAGTTGCCTGACCAGTTGACTTAACTTGCTGACTTAACCAGCTAGACACCTGGCTATCCATCTGACTTAACTGACTTAACTAGCTAGCCAGTTGGATGGTCTACTGAATGAAATAGCTGACATAACCAGCTAAACAGCTGGTTTTCCAGCTGACTAAAGTAGCTAGCTAACTAGGTAGCCAACTGGGAAGTCAGCTGAATTAATTACCTGACTTAACCAACCAGCTGCCTGACTAGGCAGCTAACTTAACTAGCTTACATCCTGGCAAGCAAGCTAGCTAGCTGACTTAGCTATTTGACTTAACCAGTTAGCCAGCTGGTTAGCCAGCTGACTAAACTAACTGATGTAACTAGATAGCTAGTTGGCTAAACAACTGTTTTGACTAGCTCTTTACCTAGCTAGGTAGCTGGCTAGCCAGCTACTTAACTAGCTGACTTAATTAGCTAGACTGCTGGCTAGCCAACTCACTTAACTAGCTCACTAACTAGCTAGCCAACATCAAGTCACCTGACTTAAATAACTGACTTAAACAGCTGGCTTGCTTGCTGTCTCTCTACTGATGTCAGCTTGTTAAGTCAGCTGATTAGCCAGCTGGCTAACGAGTTAAGTCACTTAACTGAGTCAGCTGGCTAGCCAGCTAGTTAACAGGTTAAGTCAGCTAGTTAATTCAAGTGGCTAGCCATCTGGGTAGATAGGCAGCTAGCTAGTTAATTGAGCTGACTAGCCTGCTGGCTCGATGGTTGTCAGCTAGATAAGTCAGCTGGATATCCACCTGGCTAGGTAGGTAGCTAGCTTATTAAATCTGCTGGATAGCCAGGTGATTAGCTAGTTAAGTCAGCGAATTAAGTGAGCTGGCTAGCCGGCTGGCTAGCAAGGTGTGTACCTAGTTAAGGTGGCTGGCTAGCCGGATGTCTACCTAGATAAGTCAGCTAGTTAAGTCAGCTAGATAGCCGGCTGGCTAACTAGGTTGCTGGCACGATAAGCCGGCTGGTTAGCAGGCTGGTCAGATAGGTGGACTAACTCTTTAATCAACTAGTTAAGTCAGCTGGTTAACCAGTTGGCTTGTTAGTTAAGTCAACTCATTAAGTCAGTTGCCTAGCCAGCTCACTAGATAGTTAAAAAGGTAGTTAAGACAGATGGTTAGATAGCTGGCTAGCTATGTATTTCAGCTAGTTAATTCAGCTGGTTTGCTAAGTAGCTAGCTAGTTAAGTAAGCTAGTTATGTCAGCTAGTTGACTGGTTAAGACAGCTAGATAAGTCAGCTAGCTAGCAAGATAGCTAGCTAGGTATCTAGCTAGTTATTTCAGTTTGTAAAATCAGCTGGCTAGCTAGGTAGCTAGCTAGTTAAGTCAGAGGTTAAGTCAGTTGGCTAGCTAGTTAAGTAAGCTAGTTAAGTAAGCTGACTAGCCTGCTGGCTAGGTAGTTAGGTCACCTAGTTAAGTCAGCTCGTTAGCCAGCTGGATACCTAGTGACCTAGATAGTTAAGTCAGCTGGCAAGCATGCGGGACATGTATGTAGCTAACTAGCTAATCAGCTCGGTAACCACCTAGTTAGCTAGTGATGTAAGCTAGTTAAATCAGCTGGCTAGCCAGTTGTCTAATGAGTTCAGTCACCTAGTTGTGTCAGCTGGCTAGCCAGCTGTCTACCTTGTAAATACTGCTAGTTAATTCAAGTGGCTCTCCATGTGGCTAGCTAGGTAGCTAGCTAGTTAAGCCGGCTGGCTAGTGTGATGTCTAATTTGTTAAGTAATTTAGTTGTCAGCTAAATAGCCGGCTGGCAACTAGCTGCCTAGCAAGATAAGCCGGCTGGTTAGCAGGCTGCTTAAGTAGGTGGCCAGGTAGTTAAGCCGACTGGCTAACCAGGTGACCAGCAGAGTGGCTGGCTAGTTAAGCCGGCTGGCAATCTGACTGTCCAGCTATCAGGCTCGCTATTTAAGCCAGCTAGCTATCCAGGTGGACAGTCTGCTAACTAGTTAGCCAGCTGCCTAATCAGCTAGGCAGCGAGGTAGCTAGCTAGTTAAGACTGCTGGCTAGCCATCTAGCCAACCAGGTAGCTAGTTAGTTAAGTCAGTTGGCTAGCCAACTAACCAGCTAACTAGCTACTCAGATAGTTAAGTCAACTATCTAGTCAGTTAGCTAGTTAAGTCAGCTAGCAAGTAAGCTAACTATTTAGCTACCTAGTTATGTCAACTAGCTAGTCATGTTGCTAGTAAGCTAGCTCGTTAAATCATCAAGCAAGTCGGCTAGCTATTCAGCTTGGTTGTTACGTCAGCTATCCAACTAACTACCCAGTAAAAAAGCGAATTAACTCAGCTGGTTAGAGAGTTCGGTAGCTTGTTCGCTAGTTAGTTACATCGGCTTGGTAGCCAGCTAGCTATTCAGCTAGCTAGTTAAGTCAGCTAGCAAATCAACTGCTTACTTAGCTAACTAGTCAGCTAGTAACTCAGCTAGCTGGTCAGCTATCTAATGGGATTGCTCACTTTCCATCAAGTCAGCTAACTAGTCGGCTCAATCGCCTACCAACTGGTCAGCAAACTAGTCAGTTCCCTCACCAGCCAACCGGTCAACTAACTTGTTGACTCACTCGCAGGACAACACGTCAGCTAATTAGTCAGCTTCCTCACCAGTTGACTAGTTAAGTCAGCTCACTGGTTGGCTCACTCATCGGTTGACTAGTTAAGGCAGCTCACCTCTCAACTCACTGGCAGGCCAAATAGTTAAATTGGCTCACCAGTCAGCTCAATCGTTGGTCAACTCGTTAAGTATTCTGAGCTGTTGGCTCACTTGCCAGTCAACTAAATTCAGCTGACCAGTCAGCTCACTTGCTGGCTGATTAGTTAAGTCAAGTGACAGGTTGACTCACTCACTGGACAACTAGTTAAATAAGCTGACAAGTCGGCTTCTTTTCTGGCTGAATAGTCAAGTCAGCTGGCAATTCAGTTCACTTGCTGGCCACTTGTTAATTCAGCTC
>NW_007247637.1:4728-5676 GCF_000164805.1 Carlito syrichta
TCACTAGTCGGTCAGCTAGTCACCCAACAAGTTTAGTCACCTAGCTAACTCGTTAATCAACTAGTTAAGTCAGCTAATTTACTCGTTTATCTAGTTAAAACAGTTAGCTAGCTCATTAACCAACTCATTAAATCAGCTAGCTATCTTGCTAGCCAACTACTTAAGTCAGGTAACTAAGTCTGCTAGCTAAATAGCTAGCTAAGTCAGCTGGCTCACTAATTAGCTAACTAGTTAATTCAGTTAGTTTAGTCACCTGGTGGGACAGCTAACTATCTCGTTAATCAACTAGTTAACTCAGCTGGCTAACCAGTTGACTAGCTTGCTATGTCACCTCGTTAAGTGAGTTGGCTATCCAGCTCGGTAGATAGTTAAAAAACTAGTTAATTCATTTGGATTGATAGCTGGCTAGCTGGTTATTTCAGCTAGTTAAGTGAGCTGGATAGCTAGGTAGCTAGCTAATTAAGTCAGCTAGTTATGTCAGCTAGCTGGCTAGTTAATTCAGCTAGATAAGTCAGCTAGCTTGCTAGATACCTAGCTAGGTATCTAGCTATTTATTTTTGTTAGTAAAGTCAGCAGGCTAGCTAGTTAAGTCATCTAGTTTAGTCAGCTGGCTATCCAGCTGCCTAACTGGGTAGCTAACTCGTTAAGTCACTTGGCTAGCCAGCTGGCTAGCTAGTTAGGTCACCTAGTTAAGTCAGCTCGCTAGACAGCTGGATACCTAGGTAGCTAGAGAGTTATGTCAGTTAGCTAGACACCTGGAGAGCTAGTGATGTCAGCTAGTTAAATCAGCTGGCTAGCCAACTGGCTAATGAGTTCGGTCACCTAGTTGAGTCAGCAGGCTAGCCAGCTGGCTAGCTGGTTAATTCTGCTAGTTAACTCAAGTGGCTTTGCATCTGGCTAGCTAGGTAGCTAGTTAGTTAAGTCAGCTTGCTATCCACCTGACTAGCT
>NW_007247638.1:0-1811 GCF_000164805.1 Carlito syrichta
TACTATAAGAAAATGACTGATGGTACTGGGAAACTATGGGGGTGGAGGGGGATGGGATTAACAGTAGCAAATATCTGTCTGGGGCTGAGAAAACACCTCTTATCAACAGGGTGCCTGAATGAAATGTAATTGTACACCTAACCCTTAACTGTACCCCACAAAACCATAATAAAAAATACTGATTATTAAAAAAAAAGAAATTGCATCTTTGTATTTTCTTAAACTGATTAAAAATTAACTAAAAACAATGATTAAAAATTAGCTACTCTCAGTTTAATAAACACATCAGACAAATCTCAATAGAAGGGCATTCTACAGAACACCTAACCGATTCTCCTCAAAATTGCCAAGTTCATCAAAAACAAGGAATGCCAATTGTTGATCAATGGGTATAAATTTTAGGTATGCACAATGAGTAAGTTATAGAGATCTGTTGTTGTACAACATAGTAATTATAGTTAACAATGTGGTATTGTGCACTTTAAACTCTCTTAAGAAAATAATCTCAATAAATGTTTTTACTACAATCATACACACACACACACACACACACACATGCACACACACACAAGCATAAGAATATTTTTGGAGATGACAGATATATTAGGTACCTTGATTGCTGATGGTATTATGGGTATATACATATGTCCTAAACTATCAAAATGTATACATTAAATATGTGCAAATTTCTATATATAAATTATACCTCCATACTGTTTTAATTAATAAATAGAAATTACAAGCAATTTTATTTTTCCATAATAAAAAAGTAAAATATACCTGTTTATAAAAAGGAAAATGTTAGAAATTTTCACAGTCAAGAAGAAACTAAGATGTGATGTGGTATTTGGAATGGGATCCCCAACAGAAAAAGCATATTAGGTAAAAACCAAGAAAATTGGAATAAAGTATTGGTTTTAGTTTATAATAATGCATCAATACTGGTTCATTAATTCTAGTGACTTCCACTTGGTTTTTCCCATTCTGTAGGTTGAGGAACCAATGTGGGGATCTGCCAACTGTTGAGCAAATCTATTCCAATCACACATTCCTGAACTGGAAAAATACTCACAGGATGGGTTCAGGGACTCACTGGGCCAACTATGAGACATATCTGAACTGAAAGTCAGTTTATCACTTGACCTCCATAAGCCCCCACTCTGGAGGACCACGTAGATGTTTTGGGTCTCCTAGAATTAGTCAGTTCAGAGCCATTGCTAATCTCCTCAGATGAGGGTGGAGAGGCTGGGGATAAGGAAGCCATTACCACTGGGAATTGGGAGGCTGCTTCAACTGGGGTTAGGGAGGCCACTTCCCCTGAGGTTAGGAAGGAGGGTCTCTTTCATCAGAATTTCAGGGCTTATGTTATCATCACCTTATACTATGTATGTATCATCACCTATCTATCCCTGTAATAATTTATTAATTTACTGATATATTTCAAGATAATTACCAATTTATAAATTTAACCATCAAAAATATTCTTCCAGTTAAAAAAAAAAAAACACCCCAGTGTCTACCCAAAGGGAAATAAATCATTCTATCAAAAAATTAAAAGATTTACAAAACTGCCCTAGTGCCGAAGACCAGCTCCAGCCGGGTTCAGGGTACCCCAAAGGTGGAGATGGTGTCAGCGATTGGGGGGAAGAAGAGAGAAAGAAAGAGACTGGACTCCAGTCTAGTGCAGAAGCACTGTGTGTTATTGGGAATTACAACGGGTCTTTTATACACAAAGTCAGATGTGGGAGGGGTGTCCCCCACCCACCAGAAAACTTAATCCATGAAAACTTAATCATGATTGCCTTTAAACC
>NW_007247638.1:1931-74241 GCF_000164805.1 Carlito syrichta
CGTTCACAGTGGGCTACCTGCAAGTAACCCAGCTGCATTCTTTCAACAAAATGGCTGTCTTCTAAAACTATATTCTACAATTTACACCTTCAATAAATCCTAAGATCATGACCCAGAAGCCTGTGACCAATACTAAGGCTCTTAGATGTGACACGAGTTTGAATTATAAGTTGTGTAAAAGCCAAAACTGCAGTGTGTGGAAAAATGGGAGCAATGAGCTTCTAAAGTTAGCTTGTGTTCATCCCAGTCTCAGAGTTTTTATGTTTTGAGCTCACAGGAGCTTAATCTGGTTAGTGCTGAGTAGAAAGGGGGAGGAAATGGGGTCAAATAGCTCCCGAATGCATCCTAGTGGTCTCGGGGTCAACGGCCCTTCCTGATCCCTAACGCTCAGTGGGGCCTCCATGGCTGGCTCCCAACGCCCTAGCATGTTTATCACACCAATGTTTATAATAACAAAGTCATGAAATCAACCCAAGTGCTCATCAAATGGTGGACTGAATAATAAAAATGTGATATATATGTGCACATATTTATATGCGCCATAGCCTACTACACAATCATAAAAAAGAATAAAATCACATTCTTAGCAACAAGATATATGCAGCTGAAAACAATTATCCTAAGACAATGCAGAAACAGAATATCAGATACTGTATGTTCTCATCTATAAGTGGGAGCTAAACAACAGATAACCACAAACATAAAGATGAAAACAATAAACGTTGGGGACTCAAAAGGTGGAAAAAGGAAGAGGAAAGGTTGAAAAACTCCCTTTTGGGTACTATGTTCACTGTTTGGGTAAAGGGTTCAGCAGAAGCCCCAATCCCAGCATTATGCAATATATTCATGAAGCAAATCTGTACATGTACTTTCTGAAACTAAAATAAACCAAACCAAAAAAAAAAAAAAAAAAAGCCATCTAAACATTTTTTAAAGTTTAATAGGGCTGTTGATTAATAAAAAGAAGTAAAATAAATGACCTTTTAATAATAAATTTATTAAATGCATATAATCACTTGGAAAACTTAGAAATGTTCAAAGTAGTGTGATTTTGTTAACATAATAGGAGAAGTACTTCTGAAATACAGCACATTACTAAACTTGAGTCCTAGAAAAAAGATATCTGAGTTTCCATGAAGAAAAAAAAACATGGTTTTGATAATAAAGATCTCTAAATGAATTATTTTTAAATTGGTAAATTAAATTAATATTTGGTGAATATTTTGGTGAAACAAAAAATCTGAAAAACAAACTAAAACTAGCTAAATTTATATGAGTCTATAGAATAAACAATTAGAGTTTACCTAATTACAGAAAATTGGAACTTAATATTAAGTCTACTGTTTAAAATCCAGTTATCTTCATTATCTGAAAGTAAAATTCATTTGAAAAAAAAATACCTCTTTTATGTTTCTTTATTTAAAAACTTTTATTATAAAGATGTGGGTTAAATTCAGGGTTAGGTCTATAAACATTGATCATGCAGTTACCCTTGTTGATGAGGTATGCCCCTCCCTCCCTTGGAGGCTTTGTCAAAGATGAGTTGGTTGAGGAATTGAGACTTTGCTTCCAGAATCTCTGTCCTGTTCCATTGATCTATATGCCTTTCTTGTACCAATACCAGGCTGTTTTGATTACTGTAGCCTTATAGTAAAGTTTGCAGTCTGGAAGTGTGATACCTCCTGCTTTGTTTCTTTTGCTAAGGATTCTTTTGGCTATTTGTGGTTGTTTATGTTTCCACATGAATTTCTGTATTGCCATTTCCAGGTCTGAGAAGAATGCTGTTGGTAACTTAATGGGTATTGCATTGAATATGTAGTTTGCCTTTGGTAGGATGGACATATTAGCAATGTTGATTCTTCCTATCCACGAGCATGGAATATTTTTCCATTTGTTTGTGTCTTCTTGGATTTCTTTGAGTAGAGTTTTGTAATTCTCATTGTAAAGGTCTTTCACTTCTCTGGTTAGGTATTTCATTTAGTTGGTGACTATTGTGAATGGGATTGTGCTTTTTATGGATCTCTGCCTACATGTTGTTGGTGTATAGAAATGCAACTGTCTTTTGCACATTTATTTTGACCCTGAGACTTTGCCAAAGTCCTTTATCAGTGCAAGCAGGTTTTTGACAGATTCTCTTGGATTTTCAAGGTATAGGATCATATCATCAGCAAAGAGGGATCACTTGACTTCCTCTTTTCCCATTTGGATACTCCTGATTTCCTTCTCTTGCCTAATTGCCTGAGCTAGGAATTCCAACACAATATTGAACAAGAGGAGTGAGAGTGGGCAGCCTTGTCTTGTTCCAGTTTTCAGGGGAAAAGTTTCTAGTTTCTGCCCAGCAATACGTTAGCTGTGGGGTTGTCATAGATGGCACTTACTCTTTAGAGGTATGTTCATTCTATACCTAGGTGTTTGAGGGTTTTTATCAGAAAGGGATGCCAGATTTCATCAGAAGCTTTTACTACATCTAATGAGATAATCATGTGGTTCTTGTTTTTACATCTGTTGATGTGTTATGTATTTAATGACATTTATGGTCTTGCGAATGTTGAATCAGCCCTGCATCCTGGAGGTGAGCCTACCTAGTCATGGTGGATGATTTTTGAGATGTGTTTTTGGATCTGATTTGCTAGAATCTTATTGAGAATTTTTGCATCTGTGTTCATAAGGGATATTGGCCTGTAGTTCTCTTTCTTTATTGAATCTTTACCCAGTTTGGGTATTAGTGTGATTTTAGCTTCATAAAATGATTTGGGAAGAATTCCATCTTTCTCAATTGCTTGGAATACTTTCAATAGGATTGCTATCAGCTTCTCTTTGTACATTTTGTAGAATTCTGCTGGAAAGTCATCTGGTCCAGGGCTTTTTTTTTTTTTTAATAGGTAGTTTTTGTATGACAGAGTCGATTTCCTGGGTTATTATTGGTCTATTTAGTGTCTTGATGTCTTCTTGTTTTAATTTGGGTAGGTTGTATGCTGTCAGAAAGTCCTCCATTTCATCTAGGCTATCAAGTTTGTTTCCATATAGGTGTACATAGTAATCTCCGATAATCTTTTGTATTTCTTCTGGGTCAGTTGTAAGTTGATCTTTTGTATTTTTGATTGTGTTTATTTGGGCTTTTTCTCTCTTTTTCTTGGTGATTCTGGCTAGGGGCCCATCACTCTTGTTAATTCTTTCAAAGAACCACCTTTTTGTTTTGTTGATGCTTTCTATGATATTTTTGTCTTCTGTGTCCCTTATTTGGTCTCTTATTTTTGTGATTTGGATTCTTCTGCTAAACTTGGGGTTTTGGTAGTCTTCTCTTTCCAGCTCCCTTAGGTGATTTGCTAGTTTCTCCACTTGTGATCTTTCCATTTTCATGATGTGTGCTCATAGAGATATAAATTCTCCTCTTAGAATTGATTTCATGGTATCCCAGAGGTTTTGGTAGGATATTTCTTCATTTTCATTTGTTTCCAGGAAACTTTCAATTTCTTCTTTGATTTCAGTGTTGACCCAGTAGTTGTTCAGTATCTTGTTGCTTAGTGTTCATGTCTTTGTGGACTTTGGGGAAATTTTGTTGGTGCTGATATTCATTTTTATTTCACTGTGGTCTGAGAAGGTGCATGCAAGATTTCAATCATATGAAATTTGTTTGTTTGATTTATGGCCAATGATGTGGTTGATCTTGGAGTATATTCCATGTGGTGATGAGTAGAATGTATTTTCTGTGGTCATTGGGCAGAGTGTTCTATAAATATCAATTAAGTTCATTTGTTCAAGAATCTCATTGAGGTTCTGGGTCTCCCTGTTGATTTTTTTGTCTTGATGATCTGTCAAGGGTTGTGAGTGGAGTATTAAAGACCCCAGTTATGATAGTGTTAGAGTCAATCTCTTTTTTAAGTTTGCCTAGAAGCTGCTTTATGAACATTGGTGCTCCTATGTTAGGTGCATATATGTTTTGAATGGATCTTTCTTGTTGATGGATTGAAACTTTTATCATTATATAATGACCTTCTTCATCTTTTTTACTTTTTGATAGCTTAAAGGGTATTTTGTCTGATATTAATATTGCAACTCCATCCTTCTTTTGTGTTCCATTCACCTGAAATTTTGCTTTCCATCCTCTTACTTTGAGTCTGTGAGTGTCCTTTCTGGTGAGATGAGTATCTTGGAAACATTATATTGTTGCCTAATGATATTTTATCCATTTTGCCATTCTATGTCTTTTCAGTGGTGCATTTAGTCCATTCACATGCAGGCTAATTATTGAAATATGAGGGTTTATCTTTGTCATGAGGTTCTTACAGACTTGTTGTTGTACTTGTTTGTTTTTTATCCTTCTCTTTGGTTTTTTTGGGTTGGTTCATGTGTGTTTTCAATCTTTTTCCTGTACTCTTGTGAAGAACATTTTTGTTTTGTTTTTTTCCCCCATTTCTTCTGTGTTT
The DNA here is from genome assembly GCF_000164805.1 of Carlito syrichta. NCBI lineage: Eukaryota > Metazoa > Chordata > Mammalia > Primates > Tarsiidae > Carlito > Carlito syrichta. Next base: position 6,359 of record NW_007247638.1, read on the forward strand.
AATACTTTCTTAAGAGTTTCTTGTAGGGGTGGTCTGCAAGCAGTGTAAGTTCTTAGGGATTGGATGTCTGGGAAAGATTTTAATTTTCCCTTATTGATGAAGCTTAGCTTGGCTGGGTAGGTTATTCTTGGTTAAACTGTTTATCTTTGAGAACTTTGAATATTGGACTCCAAGCTCTCCTAGCCTGAAGTGTTTCTATAGATAAATCAGCTGCTATTCTGATTGGTCTTCCCTGGTAGGTAATCTGACCTTTTTCTCTTGATGCTTTTAGGATTTTTCCTTTTATACAGACTTTGTTCAGGCAAATTATTATGTGCCTAGGAGTTGGTCTTCTCATTTATTGTCTTGCTGGGGTTCTCTGAATCACTTGTGTTTAAATTTTCACATCACTGATGAGGTAAGGGAAGTTTTCTTGAATACTTTTGTGGAATGTTTGGTCTAGGGTGGTGTCTGTCTCTTTCTGCCTCAGGAAGTCCAATTACTCTTAGGTTCATTCTCTTGAAGTAATTGCTCATCTCTTGGAGGTTTTGTTCTGTCTTTTTAAGTTTCTTTTCTATGTTTTCGACAGTTTGGTTTTGTTCTATATTTTGGTCTTCAAGTTCTGAGATTCTGTCTTCTGCTTAGCTAATTTTGCTTTCCATGCTTATTAGCTTGTTATTTATTTCAATCACAGTATTCTTTACAGCTGTTATCTCAGTTATCCATGCCTTCCTATTTTCTTCTTGTCTCTCCTCAATTTTTTTTATTCTCTCTATCAATGTCTTGATGTCTGGGTTTATCGTGTGTGACCAGTCATTCTGGGAGCTCTTCATTGTTTGCATTCTGAAGTCTGTTTTCTCATTGTCTGATCTCCCAGGGGTCTGTGTGAGACCCATATTCTTCTTTTGGTTTTTCTTCATTTGTGTAGATTTTCCTCCCCACTTTTTGCTTTTTTTCCTCTGTCTTCTTTAAATCTATTGTTCATGGGTGGCAGTGCTGCTTTTACTTCTGTTTGCTCAATCACCTGTTCTTCCTTGTCTGAATCCTCTGACTTTGTTCTATTCTGAAGCTGGACTGTAGGTTGGGGGCTATACTTTTTGCAGTTTTGAGATTTATTTGAGGGGGGAATTGTGATTCAAAATTTATCTGCAGATCCTAGTATACACTGACAAGTGTATGGACACACTGGAATCTGGTTCCCACTGCCCTGTAATCTGTTTATGATGTGGGAGGATTGGTTTGCTCCCTGAAAGTAAAATGATGTAAGAAAAGGGAAAGAAATGGAACACTGGGGGGGGGAGCAGAAGGTGAAGACAGAGAAGAGTAAGAGGGAAAACAGACAAAGGTACCCACTAATAAATGAAAATAGACCTGAAGACAGATAAGAGTAAGAGAAAACAAAAACTAATAAACAATCAAACAAAAAAACCAACAGTGACAATAAACAAACCAAGACATACAATCATACAGACACAGAAGCTGACCAATCTCCTTATGATGTACTATTCCCCTGCACAAACATGAGGTCTTAGATCCCAGGTTGGAGGCTAGGCAGAGCTGGATAGGTGAGGCACTGCAGGTCTCTGCCTGCTCACAGGGCTCCAGATGATCTCTGGTTCTATTGCAGCCGGTCCGGCTGGGGAAGGCAGAGTGGGAGACAGCCAGGTGTTGTAAGTCCAAGTGTCACATGCGGCTTGGGCCTCTTTTTCTTTCTTTGTTCTTAAGTCCCAAGCTGGAAGCTGCACAAAGCTGGGTGGAGCTCATGGGGCAATGCAGGTCTCTGCCTGGTCTTGGACCTGCAGCTGTTCTCTGGTCCCGCTATGTCCAGTGGCGAGTCACGGGAGGTGGAGTGCCAGACTGCCTGGAGTTGCTGGTCACAGTAGTGTGTAGGGTGGCTGGGGGTGGGGTGGTTCAGCCGACAAGGAAGCCCAGAACTCCACGGGGAGGGAACCACGGGCATCCCTGGGCAGTGGCGACTTGGGGCAGGGCTGGACACTGCAGCCAGGGAGGGTGCCCGGAGCTCCATGGGTGGCGGTGTCTTGGGGCAGAGTGGAGTGCTAGCCAGGGAGGGATCCTGGAGCTCAGTGCGGCAGGAACTGAGGGCTTCCATGGGCAGTGGCGGCTTGGAGTTGAGTGGGGCACTTCAGCCAGGGAGGGGGCCCAGAGCTCCAAGGGGTGGGAATCGAGGTTCTATGCAGGTGGCAGCAGCTTTAAAAAAAAAACCTTTTAAAACAGGAATTTAAAGGCATCATAATCTCAGCATCATCAGGGTCTTTCTACACATTTCTATTCCAATTTATGAAATCCCCTTTTTGATTTCTCAGTCAGTGTCATCACCTTAACAGTAAACATCCTCTGAGCCTGGGAATTAAAATTGAGTTGTAATTCAGCCAATCACAGGATGAGATTCTGCATTGGCTTTCAGCAATCTCAACCCTGAAGCTAAAGGAGATAAGGGTCTCATTTAGCACATGCATAACAGTTTTCAGGACATCTATGTGGTGCTTGAGCTGGAAATTTAAATCTTTGAGTCTTCTTTTTCTTCTATTACTTTGTTCATTGACATTAGGATCGACTAGATAATTTCATTAAAATATTAGGTAATATTATAATCATAAAATAAATTATACTAGATTTTCAAAACTGTTCAAAAGTATTATATACACAATCACTCAGCACCTTGGTTCTTATAAGTTAATTAGGAATATCAGAAGAAGATATTTTGCATATCTTTATTGCCAGATCATGCCAAGGGCCATCAGTGTTCTCTTTACTATTGGAAATAGAGTCATTAACATCCTTAAATCTACTTCAATTATAGAGCTAATTTCAGAAAACTACGAACCAATTCAGAAAACTCATCCTTAAATTTCTGTTCCTCTAGAACCACTCTTGGTACCAATATCTGTGTTAGTCAGGATTCTCAGAGAAACAGAACCAATGGGAGACACACATACTTATACACACATATATTACATTTATATATTTTATATATGTTCTTAAAGTATAATTTCTAATAGCATACAAGAAATATGTATGAATATGTGTGTATATGTACATATATTACTACATATACACATATCTTAATAAGAGTAAGACATGTAAGATTTATTTATTTACTATAAGAAACTGACTGATACCATTACGAAGGCTGAAATATCCAAGATCTCCAGTTGGCAAGTGGGAGACTCAGTAGAGGTGATGGTATAGTTCCAATCCAAGAAATCATTGTCAAGACCTGAAAGTGATTTGGTTTTGGAAATAAGATGAATTTTTCTAAAATTTGGAAGGCAAACGTGAGGAGGATTGCACTGTTTCCTCCTCTGCTCTTACTGTTCCTTTGTTTTTACAATCCACCAAGATTGTGGATAGTATTTCCACTGGCTATGTTAGAAAAGGACTCATCGTTCAGTCATTACCTTCAGGCAACATATTGCATATCCATTTCACAGATACAGATACAGAGAGTAAGAGGTGATATGGTTCTACCCTAGCAGCAGTAGCAACAACTTCCTGATTGTAGTGGAACCCTCATTGTGGCAATGGTAAGTCAGGCTGAAGCCAATAACTTCCTGATCATCGGAAAGGCAGCGACATTTTTAAAGGTCCTCATTTTGTTTGTGGCTTTGGGATTCATTCCTGAAAACTCAGCATATAATTTGTTGCTCCATCCCACCCAGCAATTGTATAAGTCATTTACTATCCTAGAATAAATACCTTCCTATGTAAGTTAGCTAGTATAGTTTCTAGTTATACAGCTAGCATAGATTTTCCCCTCATAACAGAATGTCAGACAACACAACCACCAGCATTATTTCCCAGATTGTTGATATCCTTTCTGCTTTATTTTTTATTTTTCTTATAATAAGGGAAAAAGGAGAAAGAAGAGAAAAAGGATTTCTTTCTGGTTCACAGGAGTTCAAGCTGTGCATGACCATCACACCTCCACATCTTGCATGACTCTCTCCACTCCCCCACACACTGAATATGGCTCACTACAGTGTGTCCAAGGGAGACATCTGGTAACATAGCCTCGGGGTAACACATCTGCACTTAATAACTGAGAAGCTATGCAACAGAGATCCTGACTATATTTAGACCTCAAAAAGCACAGCAGGAAGTTTTAAATTGAAGCTATGAAACCAATATAGAAAGGCTATTCATCCTGATAGTCATTTTATATAGATCTTGCTACCTGCATCCAACCAAGAGTCTCTTGTTCTACTAAAGATTTTCTGTTTAAATTGTGTTTGTTGGGTTTGTATGTCTGTAGCACAGCAGCAAAAGGAATAGGTTCATGGGGGAAAGTGGAGAAAAAGAAGGCAGGTTTGAATAATCTAACCTTACCAGCCCTGTTGTCCTCTTGGGTTACTTTTATTCTCATCTCTTCTACTTTTCATTTCTTACTTTTCTCCTCTCTATACCCACCTTCACCTCACATTATACCTCAACTCCACTGCTCTTTTCTCCCTCCTTCCTGTCTCAGGAGAAAAGATTTGGTTATAAGGGTTCCTGCTTTCACAGAATTATTCCAGGGTTTATGTGCCAGGATGGTGACTTCACAATGTACAACGGCACAGGTGGTAAGTCCATTCTTGGGGAGAAATTTAATGATGAGGTCTTCATCCTGAAGCAGACAGATCCTGGCATCTTGTTCATGGCAAATGCTGGACCCAACACAAATGGTTCCCAGTTTTCCTTTTTTTCTTTCTTTCTTTTTTTTTTTTGAGTTGGAATCTCACTCTGTTCCCAGACTGGAGTGCAGTGGCCGCTCCCGGTCACTGCAACCTCGACCTGCTGGGCTCTGGCGATCCTTCCGCCTCAGCCTTCCAAGTAGCCGGAATTACAGGCATGCGCTACCACACCGGCTGATTTTTTGATTTATTGTAGAGATGAGGTCTCGCCAAGTTGCCCAGGTGGGTCTTGAACCTGCGGGCTCAGGCAATCCACTCACCTCAGCCTCCCGAAATGCGGGATTACAGTCTGAGCCACCAAGCCCGGCTGGTTCCCAGTTTTTCATCTGCACTACTAAAACTGAATGATTGGATGCCAAGTATGTGGTCTTTGGCCAGGGGAAAGAAGGACTGGAGGACTTTGCAAGCCATGGAGGACTTTGGGCCCAAGAATGGCAAGACCAGCAAGATCACCACTGCTGAATGTGGACAACTCTAATAAATCTGACTTGTTTTATCTTAACTACCAAACCACTTCTGCAGCTCAGGAAAGCCAATCCCATTGACTCGCAATATCCTATAATCTTGTGCTCTCACTGCAATTCTTTGAGTTCTATATTTTCCTTATTGTCTTCCACATCTAGTTGGACTGCAGAGAAATAAAAACTAAGTAACAAAAATTAATAAAGAAATAAACATAATAAAAATAACTGCAAAAAAGAAAGTGATATTTTAACGGTCTCTACTATTTCTGTTTATAGTAAGATAGGAATAGTTATTTATATTTTTATTGTTCTTTTGGTGTTTTATATGGGTATTCAATTAGCTTTTTGGGGGGCAAGAACAGTGTCTTTTTTTTATTTGATACCTTCTATTTATTTATTTATTTTTTATTTTAAAGATGTGGGGCACAATTCAGGATTAGATATACAAATGTTCATTATGCAGATACCCTTGTTGATAAGGTTCTCCACCCCACCCCACTCCACCCCAGCAGTTTCCCACTACTGCCAATCCCACCCCTGCCTTCCCCTGGCAATTTCCCACTACTGTCAATCCCTTTCTTAAAGTATTACAATAGTTGTTCAAGTTCGCTTATGAGTGAGAACATGTGATACTCGATTTTTGTTTCTGTGATAGACCACTCAATATTAAAGACTCTAAATGCATCCAAGTTGCTGCTTAGTTCATAATTTTACAAAAGATATGAATAGACCCTTCTCAAAAGAAGACATATGAGCAGCCAACAGATATATGAAAAGATGCTCAACCTCACTAGTCACCAAAGAAATGTAAATTAAAACCATACCGAGGCTGGGCGCCGTGGCTTAAGCCTGTAATCCCAGCACTCTGGGAGGTTGAGGTGAGAGGATTGCCTGAGCACGTGGGTTCGAGACCAGCATTGGCAATTTGGTGAGACTTCATCTCTACAATAAATCAAATTAGCCGGGGGTGGTAATGCACACCTGTAGTTCCAGCTACTTGGAAGGCTGAGATGAAAGAATCGCCTGAACATAGCAGGTTGAGGCTGTGGTGGCTGGGAGCATGCCACTGTACTCCAGCCTGGGCCACAGAGTGAAATTCCAACTCAAAAAAAAGAAAAGAAAAATTACACTGAGATACCACCTAACCCCAGTCAAGATGGCCAACATGAATAACTCAAAAACAGCAGATGCTAGAGAGGATGCAAGGAAAAGGGAACACTTCTACACTGTTGGTGGGAGTGTAAACTAGTACAACCTCTGTGGAAAACAGCTTAGCAATTTCTAAAATATCTAAAAATCAAACGTCCATATGACTCCACAATCCCTCTACTGGCAATATACCCATAGGAACTCAAATCACTCTTTGAAAAAAATACCTGCACACTCCTGTGTATTGCAGCATTATTCATAATAGCAAAAACATGGAACCAACTGTGCTGCCCATTGAAAGAGGACTGAATTTTTTAAATGTGGCATATATACACAATGAAATATTACACAGCCATAAAGAAGGATAAATTTACATTATTGTTGCTATTATTCAAATTCAACCCAGGATCTTTTAGTAAGCATTTATTCCATTCTTGCCCTATATGCATTCTGACCGTGGGTTAAGAATTGGCTAGAAAATGATAAATAAGATGTAATCCCTGCCCTCAATCAGCTAGTAAGGGAAGCATATTCATACAATTATGGTATAAATGTGATAAATCTAATATTCCAGTTTGAGCAAAAAGTCTTACCATCATCTTTTTCTTCATGGAAAAAACTGTAGCACCCAGCTTTGCCACATGGACTAACACACTTCCTCATGAATTCTTGTTGGATATTTAGTGTCTCTAACTTAAGTGTTTCCACTCTGAAAACTCCCAGAATGCCCATCTGCTGTGGGATGTTTAGAAAAACTCTTTTTGTTCTCAGCTTACCCACAAAATGTTCCCTAGCCACCCTTACCCATGTTTCAGAGTAACACATTATTTCCTGATCATTTTTTAATCCCTTTTTCCTCAGTACCCCCATATCTAATCAGAAAGCGTTCCTTTGTTTCTAACTTCAAATTGTACAATTGTCCATTTCTCTTTATTGTCACTAAAGGTCCCTAAAAGAAAGCAGATATTGTTATTCTCTTTTAGATTGCTGCAATGGACCTCTATTTGATGTCTGTGCTAGTTATTTTCTATGTACATCCTGCCACTTCCTTCAGATCCAATCTCAATCCCTCTGTGTCCTGCTCTGCCTCCCAGAAGTCTGACCCTACATGTTGCTTCCTCCAGATTCCCTTGCTGGTCAGATTTTGATTGAGTGTGGCTGAAGGGAAGTACCAGCAAGAAGTCAGGAAGTGGAAAGCAAAAGAAAAGTCAAGATGTTTTTTTCCCTCTCAGTCCCTCCTGTCTCTCCCTGACCACAGTTCCTGTGGAGAAACCCCTCCTCACAGTTCTCTCATGAGGCTCTGTTTATAGAATTTCTTCCCTTTTCTTCTCTAAGCCTAGGAGAGGTGACATCTTTCTGTTTTTGTCAGTCTTCTGGAGGCTCAATATAATTTGTGGATTCCCTTGATCCTGCCTACTTCTATATAAATAATTATTTTATTAAAGTACATTAAAACTTCTGAGTTCATTAGACCATGACCCTAATTCATGGAGTCTCCTTGTTTTCACTCTTGTCCCCTTACAGTCTATTCTCTGCACAGTAGCCCAAGCCACCTTAACATGTAAATACAATCCCATCACTCCTTACCATGGTCTATAAAGCCCTGTAACCCTGCTTTTCCTACTGTTTCTAAAATCTTCTGACTCTATTACTCTAATTTTGGTTCCCTGCATACACTGTTTCTTTTCCATAAGGGGACTTTTGCAGTAGTTGCATCTTCCTCGTGAAATATTCTTCCTCATAATCTCATTGCTGATTTCTCCCCATCTTTCAGGTCTCATCTTAAATGCCATCTACATATGGAGGTCATCCCAGAATGCCTGATATAAAATAAGCTCTCAATAACCTGTTTCAATCTTCTAAACACAATTGTTGCTTTCCAATATTTCTTTTGTTTGTTTATTGACAATGCATCTTTACCCACTAGACATAAGATGTATCTGGCAGTCTAAAACACACTGAAAAAAAAGTGAATTGATTGGATCCAACTTGAAAGGCATTTAACAGCTCAGAGAATCAACAGAAAACTGGAGGAGCAGGTTGGGAAATTGGGTGAGATCCAAAGTGGCTCTGAGGTCTAAACATCAGGAAGAATAATCCAGGCCACCACCTCCAGATATACATATACCCCAAACTCATCCAATACCATCTCTGCCACTAGATGCTTCCACAGCTGCTGGACACTGCCATGGGTCACCTCAGCTGTCCCAGCACAAATAATTTGGGCCTCTTATTCATGAGCTGAGAGAAAAAACCCATCTTCAATGGATACAACTGAAGATTTGGTAGCTAAAACACTGTTTTTTGACTCTGATACTCAGTTTTCTGGCTGTAGACATTATCTGCACATTTCCTCTTAGGATATAGAGCAGGGGACAGACGAGAGTGGATTTGGAAAAACAAATAGAAGATACCCATTGAAGTCCACTGCTTTTGCCCTTCAGCATCTATTCTTATCCTTCATCTGGTTCAAAAGTTAATACCATCAACTCAAGTGACTAAATTCCCAACATACACTGATATTAATTTGGTTATAGTATCACCTAAAATCTAAAACATTAGACATCATCAGTATTTTCCACATTAAATAGTAGAAGGAGAAAGACAGATCAAAAAGATATTGATTAACATAAATATAACTACTCAGTTCCCATTCTCTAGCTGGTCAAGAGATCTAAGTGGCCTTTTTCCATTATCTAACTCATATTTATTTTACCTTCAGCAAACACCTTGGCTGCAAAGGGATTTTTATTTGGAAGGGCGATGTGTAGAATCCAATACTTGGTGATTTTATCATTTGGGGATTGTTGCTATTTCCCCTGAGCAGATCTGTTAAACAAAGGAATGTTAACAGGCATCCAAGAGAGTCCTCAAGGTTCTAAACATAGTCCTTCTGAATGATAAGAAGGAACTAGTCATGTGACAATCATGAGAAAGAACATCCCAAACAGGAAGAAACCAATTCCAAGAAGTACATTCATACTGCCTTCCTTATCTTCAATTTTCCACTTGTGTCAAGTGCCTGACCACTTGGCCAGCCCATCAGCCCCTGCACGTAAGTCAGTGCAGAACTATAACTCAAGCTTTCTCTCTTAACACACAAAGTGGGCAACCAGATTTCTCACCTAACGTTCTGCCTGTTGACATGATATACACTTTCACTTCTGCCTGTCGGAGCCTTCTTTAAGTGGACTATGTGGTGCAACAGCCATTCACTCTGGTCTGCTGCCAATGTACCACACAGTTACATCAGTAAGCCAGACCCACCATCTTTCCTCCTCAACAAATCAGTCACAAGAGGTCCCTGTGAGGCAAATATATCAGTTGAGAGAAAAGAGGCAAAACAAGAGGAGATGACAAGCCTGAATCACCTGCTCATGCAGTTTCCTTGTGCCTCTGAATTTCCTTAGTCCTAATATTTATTAGCCATTTCCATTTTATAACAAAATGTTGTTGATCCTGTCCAATTTTATGATTCTGAAAGTCAGAAAACATTAGTTAATAATGTGCACTTTGGGCAAAAGAGTGACATGGTATTCCACGAGTCAGGCTTTATTCTCTGCCAAACCCCAGTAGTAAGCCAGGAATTATTTCCCCCCTTTGCTGTTCTTTTGGCTTTTTTTTTCTTCTGTTTACTGTAGTACATTTATTTTTCCTTACACAGTGATGTGTTGCTGGGGCCTTATGTTCTTCATAACAATACAAAGCCAAAATTTTTATCTTATAGAGTTGAGAATTATGTGCCAGACCTTACATAAATTAAAAGGCTGGGTAAGCATATAAGCATAAATACAAACTGCTTTTCAAATCAAGGCAATTAACAATCCACAATGTTCTGGTGGGAAAATAGCAAGCAAGAAAAGAAATTGAATCTGAATACTTGAATTTTCCAGATTTTCTAAACTGGAAAGATGAAAATGACCACTGACTCAGGAACTCTTGTCAGCTTCAAGAAAAATCATGTAAGAATTCACTTTTATACACTGAAAAGCAAACCATTAATATCCTACACACCGGTTATGGCACACTGGTGTACTGCTGGAGCTCATGTGAATCTGGGAACACACCCGAGCTTGGAATACCTACCACCAGTCAACCCCTAAGAGTGCATTCCCCACCAGCAGTGCTTGATGGTAAGCTCCTTGGCTGCAACAGTTCTCTTGCCAGCTGCACTCATTCATTGCCCACTGCCAGCATCTGGTGGCCAGTCCCTAGACCAGGAAGGATCACCTGTCAACCTCACATGCCTCAAGGGCAGGTCCTACCATGCCAAGGAGTCTGCTGTTTTTAAGTTCTGAGTGCAGCCTTTGGTAGGGAAAGAAGAGTTGCCAAAGACAACAGACAGCCTGGTTTCCTGATGGGAGCACTTCTAGGCTGCAGTCAGATGGCACCACCACTCAGCAATCCTGCCAAAGAAACCAGGGGGCCTACCACCCCACAATGATCCACACAAAGAGCTCACAACAGGGAGTCTGAAAGAAGTCTGGCCAGTCTGGCCATGGGAAAACTTTGCAGTGGAAAGTCACTTTGAGTGTTTAGCAGTTACCAGCAAGAATGGTGAAGCTGGAATAGCTGCTCCTCTCTTTCCCCTGAGTGAACTATTTTGAAAGATAGGAAAGGCCCTAGGGAAGCTAGAATATATCTAACAACAAAACTGAAAAATAATAATAAAAAGAGAAGAGTTGTTTCTCACAGATGAAGACCATCCAAGAAAGTTTCCCATATCTCGCTAGATAGGTGACCATCCAAACACAAGAGATTCAGAGAACCTCTGCAAGGTAGTGCACGAGAAGACCATCTCCAAGATGCATAGTAATCTGTCTCCACAAGATTAGCATACCTAAGGGAGCTGAAAAGGGAAGAACAATTAAGTCCTAATTTCAAAGAAAAATTCTAGATTGCTAAGATAAAGTCACACTTGCAGGAAATAGAAGACAAAAAATATCATAGAAAAGATCAAGGGGAGTTGTAGGAAGATGGCGGCACAGCTTGTCAGACTGTGCAAGTCCCTCTGTGTGTGAGTGAGTGCATGGATGAATTTGCATGTGTGTCTGTGGGCATATAAGTGGCTGACTGAATGAGGACATGGGAGCAAGTGGCCAGGGGTCTCTTAGTGAAGTACCTGATGCCACAACCATTCTGCTTGGACCCTAGTGTTTCCCAGAGCATGGAAGCTGAATGCCATTTTCTAAAATTAACAAAGCTTTTCCAGGGAAGCAGCTGTCAGTTTGACTGTCATTCCTACCACTACAGCACCAGGCCAGACACTGGCAGTGAGGGCCATGGAGGAAGTGGAGCAAGGTAGCCAGAGGCAGAGTCCTGAAGAATCAGTAGGGAGAGGCCACTCCAAACCTGAGCTCATTGCCACTGCCTCCAGCACCAGACTAAGGCAAGGCCTTGCCACTGGGACCTGAGATCCAGACACTGTGGCACTTAGCAGAGAGGAGCTATCTTTCCTGACCCCATTTGTGGCAGAAACAGACACCTGTGGAGAAACACAGCAGTCACCCTAAAGTCTTGGCAGAGAAGTGTTTCAGGGCAGTCCTTACAGAGCAGCAGACTTGCATCTAAAGGCCAGGAGGTGATCTCTGCATTGCGTTGGGACTGTTCATCATGAACTTAGAGAGCATTGCTCCCAGTGCACAAGCCCTAGTAGTTAATGGTAGATATGAAGCCTCAGACAATCCACACCCTGCCCTGATCTGGGGGCTGCATGATAAATGCATAAAGTGGATCTGACCAAGAAAGAGGTTCGTGAGTGCCTAGCTGACTCCCACCTGCCTCTAGCAATGAGCAAGACAGATCAAGAGGGCAAGGTAGAGGCTGGAAGCCCCATTCTCCTGTCACAAACTGGATACCATGAAAGCTGTTATCATGCTGGGAGAGAAAGGAAGGGGCAGAGAGCCCAGGAGAAACTGAGTTAAGTTATCCCACCCCCCAACTCCCCACAGATGCACACAGGCTATCAATTGCAGGCAGCAGGGGGTGAAGATTCTAACATCTTAAGTTTCAACAGTGAAGAAGGAACCTGCAGTAATAGACATGCAGTTGCAGAACCTACCACAAGAGGGATCTTCCCCCACTCCAAGAGATATACTAAAGTTGAGCACTCTCTACCAATGGGTTTTTGGGGTTTTTTATTGTTTGTTTGTTTGTCTTGTTTGTTTGCTTTGTTTAATTGTTTGTTGTTTTTTCTTTCCTCCTTGCTTTTCTCTCTCTTTGTTTTTTCTCTGTGTTTTTCCTCTCTTTTTTCTTCTTTCCCCTTTTTCTCTCCTTCTTCCCTCTCTTTTCTCTCTTATACACTGTCTTGGACTCAGGGGCTACACAAGCATACCCACTGTGAGGTCATATTGTGTGGAGAGAGAGAGCAAGTCCCAGCTGCCCCATTTATCATATAGCAAGCTTTGTCACCCATCAGTAGGATCTGAATCCTTGTGGCCCTTCCCTCACCCCTTAGTAAGTGCTCAAAATTGTAAAGAAATAGAATGATGTCCCACCCCCAGCCCTATTTCATAATTGAACAAACCTGGAACCCCAGCTCAGGGAAGGACAGAAGAGAGAGCAAATATCAGAAGTTATTACTTCTCCATTCCCACTGAGCAACAAAATTAAAAAGAAAGATAAGAGAACTGCTACAAATGAAGAAGACCAACAAAAAAAATAACTGATAACCTTCAGAGCCCCAACAAAGAGTCAATGCCTAAAAGAACAGCTACTGGAGCACAAACAATAGCTATCTCTGAGAACAATGGTACACAGAAGGTACTTACAGTTATCAGAGAATCATTGGATAGAATGAATAAAAATCAAGAAATGCATGGAAAAAACTAAATGAAATTGCAAGAGAGTTGTGCAGATCCAAGAAACTATACTTAGAAATAAAGAACTCCATCCAAGAAATAAATAAACTAATAAGCATGGGAAGCAGAATTGATAAAGCAGAAAAAGAATCTCAGAGCTGGAAGACCAAAATAGAGAATTAGCCCAATACATGAAAAATATAGAAAAAAAATCATAAGAAGAAACTCTTCAAGAGATGTGTGATTTTATCAAGAAGTCAAAGTTATCTCTGATCAGAATACCTGAAATAGAAGAAGAAATAGGAAACACCTTAGAATAAGTATTACATGAGATCACTCAAGAAAACTTTCCTCATCTGGCCAGGAGATGACTACACAAGCACAAGAGATTCAGAGAAGCCCTGCAAGGCATCTTATGAGAAGACCAACCCATAGACACATAGCAATTCACCTATGCAAAGTAGCTTTAAAAGAAAAAAATCCTAAAGGCAGCAAGGGGAAAAGGTCAGACTACCTACCAGGGAAGACATCAGAATCATTGCAGACTTATCTGAAGAAACACTACAGGCCAGAGGGACTGGACCCCAATCTTTAATATTCTCAAAGATAAACAATTCAACCAAGAATTTCCTACTGAGCCAAGCCAAGCTTCATCAGTGACAGAGAATTAAAATCCTTCCCAGATATCCAGTCCCTAAGAGAATATGCTGTTTCCAGACCATCTCTACAGAAAGCATTTTAAAAGGTGCTGTACACAGAAGAAAACAAAAACAAAAGAAATACCATATACTTCACAAACACAGAAGAAACAGAACATACAGCCCACCAACAAAAATGAAAACACACACATATATTAACACAAAAGCTAAAAGAAAACAAAACAACCTAATAAGAACCTTATGTCAAGGACAAGTTCTCACATTTCAATAATAAGTCTGAGTGTAAATAGACTAAATACACCACTGAAAAGACAAAAAAATGACAAAAAGAATTTTAAAAATGACCCAATGGCCAGACACAGTAGCTTAATTTTATTATCCCAGCACTTTGGGAGGCTGAAGCAAGAGGATTACCTGAGCCCACAAGTTCAAGACCAGCCTGGGCAACATGGTAAGACCTCGTCTATACAATAAATCCAAAAACAAAAAAAATTATCTGGGTGTGGTAGTGCATGCCTGTAGTTCCTACTTGGAAGGCTGAGGTGGAAGGATCGCCTGAGCCCAGCAGGTCAAGACTGTGGTGGCCAGGAGCATGCCACTGCATTCCAGCCTGGGTAACAGAATGAGACTACAATTCTAATTAATTAATTAATTAATTTAAAATGACCCAATAATATGCTGTCTCCAGAAACACATCTTACTACACAGGACACTCACAGACTCAAAGTTAGAGGATAGAAAACAAATTATCAGGCACTTGGATCATAAAAGAAAGCAGCAGTCACAATCAAAACACCAGAAAAAAAGTCTTTAAACTATACAAAATTTTAAAAGATACAGAAAGACAGTACATAATGATAAAAGTTTCAATCCACCAACAAGAAACATCCATCTAAAACACATGTGCATGCAACACAGAAGCACCATATTTTAGAAAGCAGCTACTAAATAAACCAAAAAAAGATATTGACAATAAAACTATCATAGCTGGGGACTTAAGTACCCCATTAACAACCCTAGATAGATCATTGAGGCAAAAAATCAACAAAGAGATCCAGAACCTCAACTTGGCCCTTGACCAATGGAATTAATAGATACCTACAGAACATTCCACCCAACAACCAAGGAATTTACATTCTACTCATCACCACACAGAATGTACTTCAAGATCAACCACATCCTCAGCTATAAGACAAGCATAAACAAGTTTCATAAGATCAAAACTGCCATGCATCTTTTCAGACCACAGTGGAATAAAAATAAATATCACCACCAACAAAATTCCCCCAAAATCCACAAAGACAGGGGCACTAAACAGCAAGATGCTTAACAACTCTTGGGTCAACACAGAAATCAAAAGAGAAATTAAAAGATTCCTGGAAACCAATGAACATGAAGAAACATCTTACCAAAACCTCTGGAATGCCATGAAAACAGTACTAAGAGAGGAATTTATATCTCTATGAATACAAATCAAAAAATAGAAAGATTATAAGGTGACAACCTAACAAATCACTTAAAGGAGCTGGAAAGGCAAGACCACCAAAATCCTAACTTCAGCGGAAGAATCCAGATCACCAAAGTAAAAGCCCAAATATAGGACATAGAAGACAAAAATATCATAGAAAAAACAGTAGAGCAAAAAGCTGCTCTTTGAAAGGAAAAACAAGATTGATGAACCCCTAGTCATAATGACCAAGAAAAAGAGAAAAAGAAAAGTCCAAATAAATACAATCAGAAACACAAAAGATCAAGTCACAACTGACCTCAAAGAAATACAAAAGACTACTGGGGATTACTATGCACACCTGTGGAAACAAACTTGATAACCTAAATGAAAAGGAGGACTTTCTGACATCACACAACCTCCCAAGGGTGAAACAAGAATAAACTGAAACCATAAATAGACCAATAACAACCTAGGAAATTGACTCTGTCCTAGGAAAACTACCTATAAGAAAGAAAAGCCCTGGACTATATGGTTTTCCAGTGGAATTCTACAAAACATACAAGGAAGAGATGATACCAATCCTACTGAAAGTATTCCAGGCAACTGAGAAAGACAGATTTCTCCCCCAAATCATTTTATGAAGCTAATATCATACTGATACAAACTGGGTAAAGATTCAACAAAGAGAACTACAGGCCAAAATCCCTAATAAACATAGTAGCAAAAATTCTTTTAAAGGATTCTAGCAAATTAAATCCAACAACACATCGCAAAAATCATCCACCATGACTAAGTAGGCTTCATCACCGGGATGCAGAGCTTTGTTCAGCATCTGCAAGACCATAAATATAATGAAAAAATCAGCAGATGCAAAAACAAGAACCACATGATTATATTGTTAGATGCATAAAAATCTTTCAATAAAATCCAGTATCCTTTCTTGATAAAAACCCTTGAACATCTAGGTATAGATGGAACATACTTCAAAATAGAAAGAGCTATTTACAATAAACAGCCAACATATTGCTAAATGGACAGAAATTGGAAGTATTTTCCTGAAAACCAGAACAAGATTAGGCTGCCCACTCTCACTTCTGCTGTTCCACATAGTGTTGGAAATCTTAGCTAGAGCAATCAGACAAGAGAAGGAAATCAGGGGTATTCAACTAGGAAAAGAGGAAGTTAAGTTATCTGTCTTTACTGATGATATGATCCTATACCTTGGAAATTCAAGATAAATTGTCAAAAACCTCCTTGCATTGATAAAGGACTTTGGCAAAGTCTCAGGGTACAAAATAAATGTGGAAAAACAGTCACATTCTTACACACTAACAACAAACAGGCAGAGAACCAAATAAAAACAGGCAGAGAACCAAATGAAAACCAAATAAATAGACACACACACACACACACACACACACACACACACACTGAAATACCTTGGCATTTTCCTAACCTGAGAAGTGAATACCTTTACAATGAAAACTACAAGACACTGCTGAAAGAAATCAAAGAAGACACAAATAATTGGAAAAATATTTCATGCTCATGGATTGGAAGAATCAACATTGTTAAGATGTCCATTCTACCAAAGGCAACCTACGGATTCAACACAATACCCATTAAATTACCAACCTCATTCTTCTCAGACCTGGCTAGGAATGACAATACCGAAATTTGCATGAAAACATAAACAGCCACAAATAGCCAAAACAATCCTCAGCAAAAGAAATAAAGTGGGAGGTATCACATGTCCAGACTTTAAATTTTACTATAAGGCTACAATAATCAAAACAGCTGGCATTGGTAAAAAACAGAAATATAGAGCCATGGGACAGATGATTCTGGAAGCAAAACCTCAATTTCTCAATCAACTCATCTTCAACAAAGGCTCCACCAACAATCATCAGGGAAAGGAGAACCTATCAGTAAATGGTGCTGGGTAAACTGGCTGACTACATACAGAAGATTGAAACTGGTCCCCTACCTATCACCATACACAAAAATCAACTCTAAATGGATCAAAGACCTAAACATAAAATATCAAACTATAAGAATCTTTGAAAATGCAGGAGACATCCTTACAGAAACTGAAATAAGCATGATCAAAATCCCAAATGCCCATGCCATATGAGACAAGATAGACATGTGGGACCTCATCAAAATGAAAAGCGAAAGAAACCACCAAGAGAGCAGGAAAATAGCCCTCAGAATGGGAAAAAAAATATTTGCCAACTGTTTATTTGACAAAGGCCTAACTTCCAGGATCTACAAGGAACTCAAACATGTGGAAAGGAAAAAATCAAATAGCCCTATTAAAAAGTGGGCAAAAGTTATGAATAGACAGTTCTTAAAAGAAGACATACAAGCAGGCAACAGACACATGAAAAAATGCTCAGCCTCACTAGTCATCAAAGAAATACAAATTAAAACCACACTGGGATACCACCTAACTCAAATCAGGATGGCCATCATCAATAACTAAAAAAAAAAAAAAGGTGCTGCACAGAATGCAAAGAAAAGGGAACACTTCTACACTGTTGATAGAAGTGTAAACTAGAACAACCTCTGTGGAAAACAATGTAGCAATTCCTAAAAGGTTCAAATATCGACCTTCTATACAACCCAGCAATCCTTCTTCTGGAAACATATCCGAAGGAACTGAAACCATTCTAAAAAAGACACCTGCACATGCATGTTTATTGCAGCATTATTTGGAATAGCAAAAACATGAATCCACTCATGCTGCCCATCGAAAGTGGACTGGATCGAAAAATGTGGTACATATACATGATAGAATATCATGCAGCCATAAAGATGGACAAAATTATGGACTTCTCAGCAACTTACATGGACTTAGAGTCTATAATACTCAGTGATCTATTGCAGAAACAAAGACCTGAGTAACACATGTTCTCACTCACAAGTGAACCCTGAACATTTATTAAAATACCATAAGAAAGGGATTGACAGTAGTGGGAAACTACCAGAAAATGGGGGGGGGTAGGGGATAGGGCACATAACATCAGTAAGTGTACCTGATCTCAAACCAGGTGAAGTCGGGATCAAAGGAAGGCCCAAACTTTTCCTGTATGATGACCACTTATCTACCTAATCCTGAATCATACCCCACATCATTAAAATAAAAAATAAAATGTTTGAAGAGTATAGAGCTTTCTAAGAAAAATAGCAACATTTCAAAGGTCAAGGCTAATGCTGCGGAAAGAGCAGGAAAGATTGATTAATGGGGATTGGAACAGAAAACACGGTGTCAAAAAAATAAATAAAGATCAATAAGACAAAAAACTGGTTCTTTGAAAGGATAGATAAGATTGATAGACCCCTGGCCAAACTGACTTAAAAAAAAAAGAGAGAGAGAGATAGGGAGAAAGTCCAAATAGAAATGAAAAAGGCAATATTACAACTGACCCCAAAGAAATTCAAAGATTATTATAAACATCCATATGCAAATTAGCCATAGAATCTAGTGGAAATGAAGGATTTCCTGGCATCACACAACCTCCCAAAGTTGAAACAAGAAGAAATTGAAACAGATCAATAACAATTTAGGAAATCAACTCAGTTATAAGACGTCTCCCCGTCAAATAAACAAACAAAAAAAAGTTCTGGACCGGATGGTTTCTCAACTGAATTCTATTAGACATACAAGGAAGAACTGATACCAATCTTATTGAAAGTATTCTAGGCAATTGAGAAGGAAGGAATTCTCCCTAGATCATTCTATGAAGCTAATATCATCCTGATACCCAAAACTGGCAAAAACCAAACAAGGAAAGAGAAGCCAATTTCTCTGATGAACACAGATGCAAAAATTCTGAACAAGATTCTAACAAATCATATCCAACAACATACTTCAGGGATCATCCATCATGACCAAGATCCACATAATTATCTCATTAGATGCAGAAAAATTATTTGATAAAATCAAACATCCCTTCTTGATAAATACCCTCGAACACCTACACATTGAAAGAACATTCCTTAAAAACAGTAAGAGCCATCTATGACAAACCTGCAGCAAATACAATGCTTAATAGGCAGAAACTGGAAGCAGTTCTCCTAAGAACTGGAATAAGGCAAGGATGTCCACTTTCACCCCTACTATTCAGCATAGTACTAGAAGTCCTAGCCAGGTAATCAGGCAGGAGAAGGAAATCAGGGGTATCCAAACAGGAAAAAAGGAAGTTAAGTTATCCCTCTTTACATATGATATGACTCTGTACCTAAAAAACCATAGAGTCTGTCAAAAACCTCCTCGCACTGATAAACAACTTCAGCAATGTCTCAGGATACAAAATAAATGTGCAAAAGACAGTTGTATTTCTATACACCAACAACAAGCAGACTGAGAACTAAATATAAAGCACAATTCCATTCACAATAGCCACAGCAGGGTGGGAGTGGGAGGTATCTTGGCATCTACCTAACCAAAGAAGTGAAACACTTTTACAGTGAGAATTACAAAACACTGCTCAAAGAAATCAAGGATGATACAAACAAATGGAAAAAGATCCCATGCACATGGATTGGAACAACCACTGTTGTCAAGATGTCCAGCCTATCCAAGGCAATCTGTAGATTCAAGGCAAGTCGGGCTTGGTGGTTCAGCCTTGTAATCCCATGCCTTAGGAGGCTGAGGTGAGCGGATTGCCTGAACCCACGGGTTAGAGACCCACCTGGGCAACTTGGCGAAACCTCATCTCTACAATAAGTCAAAAATTAGCCGGGCGTGGTAGCCCTTGCCTGTAGTTCCAGTTACTTGGAAGGCTGAGACGGAAGGATGCTGGAGACCAGCAGGTTGAGGCTGCGGTGGCCAGGAGCGGCCACTGCACTCCAGTCTGGGCAACAGAGTGAGAATCCAACTCAAAAAAAAAAAAAAAAAAGAAAAGATTCAAGGCAATCCCTATCGAATTCCCAACATCATTTTTCACAGACCTAGAAAACACAATACATAAATTCAGATGAAAGCAAAAAAGATCAAGAATAGCTAAAGCAATCCTCAGCAAAAGGAACAAAGCCAGAGGCATCACACTTCCAGACTTTAAATTTTATTACAGTCTACAGTAACCAAGACAGCATGATATATTGGTACAGGAATAGGCACACAGACCAAAGGAAAGGACAGCGAATCTGGAAATAAAAACACAGTTCCTTAACCAATATATCTTTGACAAAGCTATCAATTACAAATAGTAGAGGGAAAAAAACATATTTAGCAAATGGTGGGGAAAACTGGCTAGCCACGTGTGGAAGAATGAAACTGAACCCCTACCTATCACTGTATACAAAAATTAGCTCAAATGGATCAAGGACTTATTAATGTAAAACCTCAAACTACAAGAATCTTAGAAGAAAATGTAGGAAACACCCTCCTGGACTTCAGAGTAGGCAATGAATTCATGGTCAAGTCCTCAAAATCAAATGCAACAAAAGCTAAGTTAGATAGGAGAGACGTTATCAAACTGAAAAGTTTTTGCACAGTCAAATAATCCATCAAGAGAATAAAGAGACAACCCACAGAATGGGAAAAAGATATTTGTAAGCTATACATCTGACAAAGCCTAACATCCAGGATCTTCAAGGAACTCAAACAAATTGAAAGGAAAAACACAAACAGCCCCACTAAGAAGTGGGCAAAGGACATGAACAGGCATTTCTCAAAGAATGACATATAAGCAGCCAACAAACACATGAAAAAATTCTCAGCCTCACTAATCATCAGAGAAATGTACATCAAAACTACATTGAGATACCACCTGACACCAGTAAGGATGGCTATCATTAGTAAGTCAAAAAAACAACAGGTGCTGGTGTGGCTGCAGCAAAAAGGGGATGCTTCTACACTGTTGGTGGGAATGTAAGCTACTTCTACCACTATAGAAAGTGTGGTGATTTCTCAAAGAAATAAAAATTGAGCTTCCATATAATATAGCAATTCCTCCTCTGGGAATATATCCAGAGAAACATAAATTGTTCTACCAAAAAACACCTGCACACACATGTGCAGTCCAGCAAAAACATGTATATTCACAATAGCAAAAACATGGAACCAACCCTGATTCCCATTGAAAGTAAACTGGATAAAGAAAAAGTGACATACATACATTATGGAGTATTATGCAGTCATAAAGAAGAACAAAATCAAGGCCTTTGCAGCAACTTGGATGTAGCTGGAGACTATCATACTAAGTGAACTATCACGGAAACAAAGAACTGAATACTGCATGCTCTCACTGGTCATGCTAGCATAAAGGTAGGATTGGGAGACACTGAACAATGCTATGGGAGGGAAAGAGGAGGGTATGTAGCAACACACTGGGTACATAGTCCACTACCAGGGAAAGAGAGGGCCAACTAAAATATATATATTTATTTATTTATTTTTCTTTCTGCACAAATCAGAAAATTGACAGCCTCTCCCTAGGCCAATAGGTTTTTTCTCTTATAAATATATTATCTTTCCTTCACCTCAGTCATGAAATAATTAAGTCACATCTAATAGAAATTTAAATAAAGGAAATACACAGGGTTGTGAGATATGTATGTGTGTTGTGCATGCACACACGCACATATATACATAAATCAACGCAATCATTAACTGATAAAGCAATCAAAATATAAGGTCAAATCAGCAACAAGTTCTACGGTTCATTTACCATGTATTTATCTTCATCAGATATAGGTTTCAAGGACAAATATCTTTTCATAGATTTATTCTAGTTTCATTCCAGAAGTTGCCATGATGTATATATATTTATCAGGGCAAATTTATGCTTTTCAAGTTAACTCATGCAGCAACTACTCCACATCTGCTAGCAGCCCATTTAGAAGAATTTGTGGTAGACATCAGAAACAATTCAATGCATTTAGCTGCTCACAGAATTACATGTGCTAGGAAGTGAAGAGAGAACTGTTTTTAAAATGGAAAATAGTTGTCAGCAGAAGAGGTGATGGCCTTACCCTTAACTCTAGGGTGTGTACTTGGATTCTCCTGTTGCAGCATACCAGCTGCTCCATGTAGCTTCCCTGTATGCCACATACTCTTACAACACCATTAGTTCCGCAGCATTATAGGTCCAAATATAGCTTTGCCAAGGGTAGCTCACATTTTAGTAGAGTTCTTTCTTGCTCCAGTCTCCAGTCAAAACTTACAGGTTTTTGAGAAACTGATCAGAGCAGCATATCTAACTATAATGTATACTGCATCTGAATATGATACACATTTTATCTAAAATCCTATGAACTTCAATATACATTCTGTCCTTTCCTTTTAGTACACATGCAAAGTACACAAAACTGTCTCTTACTTCCGAAAACCTATTCTAATATACAGAGACCTTTAGAAATTTCATGTATGTGACAGATTCCTGAACTTTCTCAGAGAATAATTTCTCATGCTCAGGCCAAAATATGTATAAGACATAAAGATTGTTTTTATGCTTCCTGTTAAAATCCAGTTCATATAATATCATAATTGTAACGAATCAGTATAATATTATGTAGAATACCAAGACAATCATGGCCCATTTGGACTATGAGATAGGCAAGAGAATTCACCTAGCTTTAGGACAAACCATAAATGTATACTGTTGACCCTGCCATGTAAACACACAGTGTTTCTAATTTTCCTTAGTGATGAAGATGGAAACAAAAGCATTTGCTGAGTCAGTAGTTGTACAAATTCTAGGATAGTGATTGCTCCCATTAGCACTGATGTCTAAGTTTGTATAATCTGCTGCCATTTTCCATTACCCATATGCCTTTTGCATGGCCCAGATAAACAAGTTAAATGGGAGTGTGATCTAATCTTCCATTCATGCATTTTTTTCCAGTATTTGACAGTGGCACTAATCTCTGAAATTCACCAGAGATATAATATCACTTTTCATTTACTGTCTTGGTCAAGTAGGGTAGCCTCAAGAACTTCTACTGGACTTTTCCTGTCTAATAGCCTACACTCCATAGATTAAAAAACTAATGTGGACATTCTTTCATCTGCATATATTTTAAATATGTGTGTATAATATAAGTATATTTTATATACGTATTTATATTATTTATTCCAAGCCTGGAGAAATAACTGGAGGAAGGGTTATTTAAATCTCTACTTTAAGAGAGATTTAAGCCAAGATTCCATCTTTTGCTTAATAAGCCACCAATCTGACCCAAGAATTAAGGTGGCATCTTCTCTTTCCAGAGACTATTAATAGTTTCATCACTACATACTCTCTTCTAAAAAAAAAAAACCTCAATATTTCTCTCCCCCATTGCAGCACTCCAATAACAGCCACAGGAGATGAGGGGCTACTTCAAAGCTACCATGAGAGCATTCTGGTTCCTCACAGCACTACATTTTATATCTCAGGTTTCAGTTTTTCTTGTTTGAAATGTATGTATTCTAGGATGGTTAGAAGAAGTCAGATAAATCCACAATATTTATAATCACTATTTTCAACATAACTAAGTGCTGCAGCCTCACAATCTCTCAATGTCTTGCCCTCTACTCACACTTTGTCTGCTTGCATTTGTCACCACTGGTGATAACTGGAATAATCCTGATACCACTGTATGCTATAATTTACCCATACCTCATTCTCTTAGGCATGAAAACTATCTTTCCCTTCCTAAAATATATGAACAACTGAATTCTAGAATCTCTTTAAGGCAAAGGATAACACATTCAAGTGTATGCTTGTTTCACCATTCAATATGTGGCAAGACAGTGTGGCCATGGTTAAAGACAGGTAAGTGCCACCCAATAAAGAGAACAGTGTGTGATCTGAGGTCACTGAGAATGGATGACATGCACAACTGGCTCAAGGAATATGGCATTCACTTAAAGCAAGAGGAGAGGAAGAATGTACAAGATCCAGTCCATTGCAATGGGTTGGTCCCTCATGACCAGCAGATCTACTCTGCAGCCCTTACAGGCAATGTAGGAGTACACACTGCACTTCACGCTGCAGTAGAGGAACCTTTCCCTTTCCTCCATGCAGTCTAAAATACAGAAAACTAGGGTGTGCCCAAGGGTCATTGAAACATGCACTTAAACAAAACAAAAGAGTACACTTTGAGTCTGAAACAGGGAAAAATATTCCCACAAAAAGCAATAAACCCAGCACAGGCTGTGAGGACTTATCCTTAGTAAAGATGTGTTTCAGGCCTGCTATTGTTTGAATGTTTTGTTACCTTCAAAACTCATGTTAAAACTTAATCCCCAATGCAACAGTGTTGGAAGATAGGGCCTAATGGGAGGTGTTTGGGTCATGGGGGCTCTGATCTTACAAATGAATTAATGGCACTATATAAGAGGTTTGGGAGTTGATTTTCATTCTCATTCTCTCTCTCTCTCTCTCTCTCTCTCTCTCTCTCTCTCTCTCTCTCTCTCTCTCTCTCTCTCTCTTTTCTGTGTTAGGAGGAAAAACATTCCTCCACTCCAGAAAATGTAGCATTCAAGGTGCCATTTTGGAAATGGAGATTAAGATTTAACCAGGCACCAAATTTGCTGGCACCCTGATGTTGAACTTCCCAGCCTCCAGAACCATAAGAAAAACATTTATGTTCATTATAAATTACCCACTCTCAGGTATTCTGTTATAGCAGCACAAAACAGACTAAGACAAAGTCCAAGGTCCACACTTATATGGTCAGGCAGCATTCAAAAACCTGCATACACAAGATTGCACCTTTCCCTACTGTACTAGTTGACCATTAGCAGCCCTAGGTCTGAGGATCAAGGTGAAGGAGTGATTACAGAATCCTGGAGATAAGGATAATGAGGGAGAGAATTGCCTTATAGCAGTTGTGATCTTCAGTTAAGGGCCTTAGGTAAATTCACATAGAAGAAAATAGGGAACTAAATCCCTCAACCTCACTCTTCTCCTCTCCTTTCAGTCTCCCACAAGTATTCCAATTGAACAAATCCCACATGAAGCTAGAAGACAAGGAAATCTGATGATGTCCTCCATGGAATTTAGCTTTCCAATGCAGAGAGCAGGGTAGAGAGGGTGGTGAAAAGTAAATCAGAGAGGCAATATATATAGATATATAGATAAAGTATATACCCACAAAGCTTAGAGCAAGGTATACCTTAGAACTGTCTTCTGTTCATATCAGCTAAGATGAATATCATCCTCTCTGGTCCTCAGTAGGCAACATCCCAACATGTTCACATCTTATGTAGCATTAAGGTCTCTTCTCATCTTTGCTGTTGTAACACTTTGGTCTTGGCTCTGGGGTACCTTTAGAGCCACTGGCTCTTACTCAGACACTTCCACTCATATGTCAGAGACATGGAAATATTTTTTAGTTTTCCAGTTCCTTTCTGAAGTAGAGGAAAGGTGATAGGGCTACCTCAATACATTTTGTAAGAAGTTTTCTTATTACGTAGTCGATTTCCTTGATTGTTATTGGTCTATTTAGGGTCTCAATTTCTTCTTGTTCCAACCTAGGTAGGTTGTGTGATGTCAGAAAGTCCTCCATTTTGTTAAGGTTTTCAAGTTTGTTTCCATACAAGTGTACATAGTAGTCTCTAATGATCTTTTGTATTTCTTCAGGGTCAGATGTGACTTCATCTTTTGTGTTTCTGATTGTGCTTATTTGGTTTTTTTCTCGTTTTTTCTTGGTCAGTCTAGCTAGGGGACCATCGATCTTGTTTATCCTTTCGAAGAACCAGCTTTTTGTTTCATTGATTTTTTTGTATTATCTTTTTGTCTTCTATGTCCTGGATTTGGGCTTTTATTTTGGAGATCTGGATTCTTCTGCTGAAATTAGGGTTTTTGTGGTCTTGCTTTTCCAGCTTCTTTAGGTGGCTAGTTAGGTTGTGAATTTCTGTTCCTTCCATTTTCTTCATGTGTGTTTGTAGGGATATAAATTCCCCTCTTACTACACCTTTCAGGGCATCCCAGAGATTTTGGTAAGATGTTTCTTCATTTTCATTTGTTTCCAGATATCTTTTGATCTCTGTTTTGATTTCATCATTGACCCAGGAGTTGTTTAGCATCATGCTGTTTAGTGTCCATGTCTTTGTGGGTTTTGGTGGGACTTTGTTGGTGTCAATGTTTATTTTTATTCCACTGTGGTCCAAGAAGGTGCATGGTAGAATTTCAGTCCTTTTAAATTTGCTTATGCTTGATTTATGGCCGAGTATGTGGTCGATCTTAGAATATGTTCCATGTGGTGATGAGTAGAATGTGTATTCTGTGGTCTTTGGATGGAGTGTTCTGTAGGTATCAATTAAGTTCATTTGGTCCAAAGTCACATTGAGGTTCCAGATCTCCTTGCTGATTTTTTGTCCTGATGATCTGTCTAGGGTTGTGAGTGGGGTATTAAAGTCCCCAGTTATGATGGTGTTAGAGTCAATATCTTTCTTAGTTTTCCTAGAAGTTGCTTTATGAAAGTTCTTGCACCTATGTTGGGTGCATATATGTTTAGGATAGATATTTCTTGTTGATGGATTGAGCCTTTTATTCATTATGTAGTGGCCTTCTGTATCTTTTTTGATTTTTAATAGCTTGAAAGGTATTTTGTCTGAAATTAAGATGGCTACTCCTCCTTTCTTCTATATTCCGTTCACCTGAAAGTTTGTTTCTCATCCTCTTACTTTGAGTCTGTGGGTGTCCTTTCTAGTGAGGTGAGTCTCTTGAAGGCAATAGATTGTTGTCTGATGATATTTTATCCATTTTGCCATTCTATGTCTTTTCAGTGGTGCATTTAGTCTGTTCACATTTAGGCTAATAATTGAAATGCCAGAGTTGATCCCTGTCGTAAGGTTCTTACAGAGTTGTTACTGTTTGTTTGTTGTCTTTCTTTGGGTTTTGGAGTAGGTTCATGTGTGTTTTTAATCTTTTGCCTGTACTCTTGTGAAGAATGCTGTTGTTCTTTTTCTTTTTCTTCTGTGTTCAGTACTTTCTTAAGTGTTTCTTGTAGAGGTGGTCTGGTGGCGGCGTAGGTTCTTAGGGATTGAATATCTGGAAAAGATTTCAATTCTCCCTCACTAATGAAGCTTAGTTTGGCTGGGTAGGTTATTCTTGGTTGAAATTGTTTCTCTTTTAGAACTTTGAAGATAGGGCTCCAGGCTCTCCTAGCCTGAAGGGTTTCTGTGGATAAATCTGTTGCTATTCTAATTGGTTTTCCCTGGTAGGTAGTCTGGCCTTTTTCTCTTGCTGCCTTTAGGATTTTTTCTTTTATAGATACTTTGTTTAGGCGAATTATTATGTATCTGGGAGTTGGTTTCTCATTTGTTGTCTTGCAGGGGTTCTCTGAATCTCTTGTGTTTGAATTTTTTCATCCTTGATGAGATGAGGGAAGTTTTCTTGAATGATTTCATGAAATGTTTGTTCCAGTGTGGCTTCTGTTTTTCTCTCTGCCTCAGGAAGCCCAAATACTCTTAGGTTTGGTCTCTTGAAGTGATCATTCATCTCTTGCAGGTTTTGTTCTGCCTTTTTGAGCTTCTATTCTATGCTTCTGACAGTTTGGGTTAGTTCTGTGTTTTGGTCTTCAAGCTCTGAGATTCTTTCTTCTGCTTGGCTGATTCTTTTTTCCATTCTTATTAGTCTGTTATTCATTTCCATCACCGTATTCTTTACTGCTGTCATTTCTGACATCAGCTCCTTCCTATTTTCCTCTTTTCTCTCCTCAATTTTTTTAATTCTCTCCATTAATGCTTTGATGTCTGGGTTTGTTGCATGTAACCAGTCATTCTGGGGGCTCTTCACTGTTTGTATTCCAGAATCTGTTTTCTCAGTGTCTGATCTCCCAGGGGTCTGAGTGAGGCCTATATTCTTCTTTTGGTTTTTCTTCATTTGTGCGGTTTTTCCCCCTCCCTACTTTTTCCTTCCCTCCACGTCACCGTCTTCTTTAATTCTGTTATTCAGGGGTAAAGGGATTGGTTTTACTTCTGTTTGTTCAATCTCCTATTCTTTATGTATGCCTTCTTACTTTGTTCAATTCTGGAGTTGCACTGTAGGTTGGAGGTGGTCCTTTTTGCAGTTTTGAGATTTACTTAAGGGGGGAGCTGTGATTCAAAATCTATCTGCAGGTCCTGGTATTCGCTGACAGGTGTGTGGATAATCTGGAACCCACTTCCCACTGCCTTGGAGTCTGTCCGTGCAGTGGGGCTGTGGGTTTACTCCCTGAAATAAAATGTGGTTAACAGAGGGGAGAGAATGGAGCAGTGGGTTGAAGAGGGGGGTGGAGAGATAGAGGAGTAAGGGGGAAACAAACGAGTGTGCCAACAAATAGAGAGAGAGGCCTATACTGAAACAGATAAAAACAATAGACTACAGCTACAGACAAACCAACTCTCATACAAAAAAATTAAATAAAACATATAGTGATGCTAACATACAAGCTAACCAACCACCTTATTAGTGTGCTGTTCCTCTATACAAAGATATGGTTTACAGAGAGAAGAAAAGAGAAGAAAAGGAAAAGGAAAAAAGAAAAAGGGGAACAATACAGTAGGAATAGAATTAAGTCATTAAACTAATAGAATCAATGAAGCACACTCTGAGACATTTCGTTTAAGTCCCATGTCCTTTCAGGTCTGATTTCTAGTTTTCTTTTCAAGCTGGTAAATTAGTTCGCAGTTAGGGTTGTTGCCCCTGGTCTGCTGTGAAGGACAGTTCAGATTACCCTCGTTCAGCACTCTGGTCTATGTCTTTATCAAGCTTGTTTCTCCCGTTTCAGTGTTGTTACCTGGAATCGCCACCAGGTGGTGCTATCTCAGCTGCTCGTCCCAGAGGGGTTGGGGCCGGACAGGAACGGCAAAGGCTGAAGATGGCTGCCTGCCTCAGGGCAGACAGCCGGGGACTTACGGCGGGCAGGACGTCTTGGTGGCAGGAGAGGTGGCAGCGATCCCAGCAGATCTTCCCTGAAGGGGCTTGAAGGACTGAAGTGGATTGCCTCCAGCCCGGGTGGTGTGATGTGCTATGGCCACCATGGAGGCCGTAGCGGCGGCGGCGGTGGTGCCGTTTGCGCTGCAGTGACTGTCCAGTCCGCTGCAATGCCCCAGCAGTGGCAATGGCCGAGCTCCGTATGAGGAGCAGGCTGCGATGTTGGGGTCCACAACCCCCAGGGCAAGAGTCAGAGACCCACTGCAGATCTCCTTTGCAGAGGGTTTCACTGACCGGGTTGCCCCATCACCATCTTGCCGCTCCCTCAGTACGTTTTGACCAAGATATTCTATACTGACCTTTTTATTTTGCCTCTCCTGAGCCATGCTGAGTATAGGAACCAGGAGAATGAATACTCCTTAAGACTTAATGTCTTTTTCAGATTATACCTTGATGTACAATCTTTCTTATTTGGGATGCCGTGGGAGGGATCTTGTGACTTTATCTGCAGTTCTAATATTTTGTTTCCCACCTGTGGGGGATGGGAGGTGGGGAATAGGAAAATTCAGTTCTTTCATCTGGGATGTTCATCTGTGCCTAATTTTATATTTCCATGTCTAACTTTCTTATAAATGCCATACCCAGCGAATTTTTATAACCTCTGGGAAGTGAGAATAGGTTTGACTTGGAAAAGATTCTCCTAAATCTATGTTTTATAATAAAACCTCCATATTTGATGCCAAATGACACAAATTCATTTCTATTGTTCTCCTGTCCTATGGCCACCTCTTCTGGAAGCAGTGAAAATGGATTGCCCTAGCTGCTTAAGGTAGGGGCAGGACAACTGCATATAAAGAAATGTGGAGAGAAAAAACATCAGCCAATAATTTACAATGCTCACCCAAGATCTTTTTTACAAGGGACATAACATGGTGCATATCAATCTCTTCAAAAGACTCTGATTTTTCCATTCATTTTTTATAATAAACTGAAGAATTTTTTAAAATGAAGATAAAAGCCAGCATTTCTTCAGCAGGTATTCTGTTTATTACATATAAGAATTTTAATAAAATAATTTGATGTATGTAAAGTCCCTAGTACAAATAAGTCTAATACTCATAGATGTGAAGTCTCATTTTTGGTGTTCACCTCATTAAAAACAAATATTAATATAAACAAATATGCAAAAGACACAAGAATAATTGCATAGCAAATTGGACTCATTTATTCCTGAATACTTTTCAATAACTAGAATGAAACAGATGATAAAGGTATTGATTTACACTTCAGTCTCAACTGTGGCTCTACCACTTGGGGCTTGCCCCTGTTATAGTTCAGTAACTACCTGTGTCTTTGACATCATTTTTGGCAATAGACTTGTTCTCTGCAGTGCCTTCGACCTGTTCATTTCCAAAAGGATGATATTTAACATCTATCATTTTAATAATCTACTTTAAAGCACACGTTGTGATAGATAGCAGTAAATGGGGTTTTAAGTAATGTCATTCCATAATTTCTATAGCTATAATTTCTTTTTAAGAAAATATCTTCTTTTTAAAATCAGTGTATGTCTTGATAGCTTTACCTAGTGTCAAAGAACAAAATTTCAACAAATTGAAGTTTTAAAGATCTAATTGGATTTTATTAGCAATTCATGAACCAGGCAGCATCCAATCTAGGAAACAGAAAGGGGTCCCATCAAGTGCAGCAGAACAATGGGCTTTTACAAGGCAGCTTTAGCAGGAACGCAGCAACGGCATAGTGCAAAAAGTGAATTGGTTATCATCAGGTTACTTTCCTTGTAGGCATGTAGACAAAATATTGTTGGTTTCATGGGATTTGGCTATTATCTCTCTCCCAACTTCTTGGAAGGGCAGACCCTGCAAGCAAACAGTTTAGGTTTCAGTCTGGTGACATGAAACCTTAGCTTGAGTGACTCCATTTTATGTTGGTCTTTTGGAGCCTAGTGCAGAAATTCAATCCAAATCAATGACTTCCCATAACTTCTATTTAATGCTAGCAACCAAAACCCATACTCTTTAAAAACTACCTTATTCATAACCAAATCTATGTGGTATACTAATATAGGCTACTTGTGAGAAGTAGTGTTGAGCATTTTGGAAGAAAGTGAAAATATTCAAAACTTTGTCCTGCCCCTAAGGAGCTGACTACTTAAATAGAAAGACAATATATTAACATGTGAAAATGGTGCTGGGGAAATTGACTGACTACATGTATAAGATTGAAACAGGACCCCTACCTATCACCATATACAAAAATTAACTCTAAATGTATCAAAGACCTAAACGTAAAACCTCAAACTATAAAAATCTTAGAAAATGCAGGAGACATCCTTATGGAAATTGGAACTGGCAACCAATTCTTGATCAAAACTCTAAGTGACCATACCATAAAAAACAAGATAGACAAGTGGGACCTTATCAAACTGACAAGCTTCTGCAAAGCAAATGAAACCATCAAAAGAGCAGGGAGACAGTCCTAGAATGGGGAAAAAAATATTTGCCAACTGTATATCTGACAAAGTCCTAATATCTAGTATCTATAAGGAACTCAAATGCACCAAAAACAAAAAACAAAAAAAAAACAGCCTCATTAGAAAGTGGGCAAAAGACATGAATAGACACTTCTCAAAAAAAGATATATGGGCAACCATCAGTCTCACTCATCATCAGAGAAATGCAAATCAAAAACCACATTGAGATACCACCTAACCCCCATAAGAATGACCATCATTAATAAAACCAACAACAACAGATGCTGGCAAGGATGCAAGGATGCAACGTTTCTACGCTGCTGGTGGGAATGCAAACTAGTACAACCTCTTTGAAAGACAGTGTGGCGATTTCTGAAAGAACTAGAAATTGACCTTCCATATGACCCAGCAATTCCCCCTGTTGGGAATATACCTAGAAGAACTCAAATCATTCTACAAAAAAGATACCCGCACACGTATGTTTGTTGCAGCTCTATTCACAATAGCAAAAACATGGAACCAACCATGCTGCCCATTGAAGTTGAACTGGATAAAAAAAATGTGGTACATATACACAATGGAATATTACACAGTCATAAAGAAGGACAAAAATATGAACTTTGCAGCAACTCAGATGGATTTAGAGTTGATCGTACTCAGTGATCTATCACAGAAACAAAGAACAGAGTACCATATGTTCTCACTCATAAGCGGACCTTGAACAATTATTCTAATACTATAAGAAAGGGATTGGCAGTAGTGTGAAACTGCCGGGGGGGGGTAAGTGGAATTGGCAGTTGAAGGAAACTGCCAGGGGAGGGAGGTACACGCTTCATCAACCAGGGTACCAGCACAATGAACATTAGTACACTTAACCTGAATTGCACCCCACATTTTTAAAATAATAAAAAACATATTAAAAAGAAAAAAAAGCAAATAATGTCACAGAGTTTTAAAAAATCACCATGAAATCAACAATACAAGAAGTTGACAAGACAATATAGTTACAGAATGGTGGTAGAAAAAAAAATAAAGCCCAGAGTTTACAGGGCACAAACTCTGTAATAATTATGTTTCTAAAATCACATGTCTACTTTGTATCATACTCTATATCACAAGTACTTTATTTAGTTTTCATAATTCATCCTACAAAATAGGAAATATTATCACCTTCTGCCATTGGGGAAGAAACTTGTACAAGATTATATAACTACATGGCAGAAATAGATGCAAAATCCATAGTTCACATTCTTACTCTGCACATTATATTTTCTAGGAGTATTTATTTGAACTTCTGAACTTTGAAAAATAGATGAGGTTTGGACAACAGTTATGAGCTTAGCATTTATTATTAACATTATTACCAAGTCACAGAAAATATCTAGTATTTTTCACTTGTGTCAGTCTGTACCAATAAACAAATCTATGAAGTAGATGCTATTGTCATTTCTTTATCACAAGTGAGGCAATTTGCAACTTTTACAGGTTAAGTAATTTTCTCCCGTCACACAGATAGTTTACAGTAAAATAAAGATTTCAGTTCAGGCAGGCTGACTCTTTGTCAATTCGATAAGCTTTGAAAGACAAGGTAAAGTAGGAGTGTATTTAGACAAAAGTAGTAGCTAACGTAGAGCTGGAGAGTTAGGTTGTATCAGTTTCTGAAGAGCTTTGAATAACACCATTAAAAATGTTTTAACTTGGCCAAGTTCAGTGGCTCAGCCTGTAATCCCAGCGCTTTGGGAGGCCAAGGTGAGTAGATTGCCTGAGCCCACAGTTTTGAGACCAGCCTGGGCAATTCGGTGAGACCTCATCTCTACAATAAATAAACAATTAGCAGGCATGGTAGCGCACAACTGTAGTTCCAGCTTCTTGGAAGGCTGAGGCGGAAGTATCACTGGAGCCCAACAGGTCGATGCTGGGGTGGTGGTTAGTGTGCCACTGCACTCCAGCCTGGGCGATGGAGTGAGATTCCATTAAAAAAAAAAAAAAAAGTTTTAACTTTGTGTGGTTGATGAGAGGAAGCTATTGAAAAGTGTTAACTGGAAATTACCACATCTTGAATGACTTCTAGGTAAAACTAATAGAGTGAATCTGTGTAAGGGCAAAGCTCATGACAAGTCTCACTGCTCTCTGGTTATGGTTTTCAACTTTGAGACTGGGTGATCCAGCACCAGCTGAGAGTATTAAACAGGTCTAAGACAAACTTCCTCGGCTATGAGATGTCAATTCTATGTGCGTGGAAGACACTGCCTTAAGATATGAGAAAAGAGTGTCAAGATCTTTCCCAAATAGTTCCAACCTTGAAGGAGCTAGCAATCTATTTATGATACAATAGATCTTCCTCTTGGTCATTTTTACCATTTCTGACTTCAAGACTGAAGAGCCCCCTTTCTGCCTCAGTAGAAAGATTTCAGCTTCAATGTCCTTGCTCAGCCTATAAAGCCATTGATGTTTATGCCCAGTCTGTGCCATTTTAGACTTGACCTCTCACCTTGCTGTCCCACAAGCTTGATCAGACCCTTTCTGTTCCTGATTTCTCCTGGCTAGTCTCAAATTGTCTTCGTTCCACCTTGATTATTTTAGGAATAGAAGAAGTGGCAGTAGTAGAAGAGGCTGGAGGAAAAAACACATGATACAAGGAGTACAGATGGAAAATCATGGTCATTGTTCACATGTGAGAGAGGAGCTGTGACTGGAATGAAGATAGAGTGAACAGGAAGCTCCTAAATACTTTTCAAGGGAACAACAGAGACAACTGACCAGTGACTAGAGGCAGAAGGAAAATGAAGAATTCAGGGGTAAATTTGCAGTTTCAAGTCAAGGTAAGCTGGAGAACAGTATTATTAAAACATAGTTTGGAAGGATGGAAGTTCTACTGAAGATGTGTTGATCTTTAATGTACACACCGAACATCTAAATGCAAATTTCCACTGGGCAGTTGGGATGGAAGGACCTGAGTCCAGGAAAGCCCCTAGAGCTGAAGCTATTGACTAGAAATTGTTTACATATTGTGAATCAGAAAAAGAAGGACAACAGAAGAGCCTCTGAAGGGAAAAACATTTCACTATGTAGATTCCCTCTGGATTTCCAGTAGCTAAAATGTCAGAGCACAGTAGGCCATTATCCATTATCTCAAGTGATTTTTTTTCCACATTTGGAGTTCAGACAAATGTGTGAGGAAAAAAAAGGAAGTTAACAGAGATAATGAGTATAACAAAAAATATGCTTTCTTTAAAAATATTTTCCCCATAAAACTCCAATTATTAACATTATTGAAGTGTACTTCTACTTTGTTACAATAATAATACTGTAATATTTTAAAACTCTCAATTTTAATCCTCTCATTTTTACAATAAATTTGGTTATATATCACGATAACCATATAGACTGATCTCATTTATTCAAACATCCATTCCAGAAAGTTATATGTACAACATGCATGGATTAATAAATTTTCAAAGAACTACAAAATTTCCAAGTGTTACCTGTAAGAAAACATAAGGCATACCATTTAATCTTCCTTTGATAATTTTTTTTTTTTTCTGAGTTGGAGTCTCACTCTGTTACCCAGACTGGAGTGCAGTGGCCACTCCTGGCCACCGCAGCCTCAACCTGCTGGGCTCCGGCGATCCTTCCGCCTCAGCCTTCCAAGTAGCTGGAACTACAGGCGCGTGCTAGCAAGCCCGGCTAATTTTTGATTTATTGTAGAGATGAGGTCTCGCCAAGTTGCCCAGGCAGGTCTTGAACCCGCGAGCTCAGGCAATTCACACACCTCGGCCTCCCAAAGCGGTGGGATTATAGGCTGAGCCACCGAGCCCAACCTCCTTTGATAATTTAAAAGGCATATTGGTATTATGAATTCCTCAGGGTCATCACTGGGCCATAAATTTCCATTGGACGAGGAATGTGTCAAAACATGAGATACACTGAATTTTCTGATATAAAAAAATTTAAGTCATCATTTATTTGCTGGAGCAAAGGAAACAAATTAGCCTAGCCACAAGAATTTTCTGAATAGGCACAATTATGAATCCTGTAAAAATGAAGCACATTTATAATGAGGTTAGCTTTTGCTGTCAAGGATCTATTTAGCATGATAATTAGATTGCTATCACTTTAAGATGACATCTTC
Organism: Carlito syrichta; assembly: GCF_000164805.1. Taxonomy (NCBI): domain Eukaryota; kingdom Metazoa; phylum Chordata; class Mammalia; order Primates; family Tarsiidae; genus Carlito; species Carlito syrichta. Next base: position 42,036 of record NW_007247638.1, read on the forward strand.
TGGTGCCCCCTCAAACACAAAAGCTCTCAGTAAAGGCTGACTCTTAATTTGATTGATTACTCACTGTCTTTTTTAAGCATCTCTTAAGTATGACTGATTAAAATTCATGACATTTAAAAATATACCTCAGGTATTAAAGATAGAGATTTTCAAATTAACTCTAAGTTTTATGTTCCTTTTGATAAGAAAAAGTGATAAAATGGACACTCCTAAGGAAGTGTAAATGGGATTTCCCACTACTGGTCCGGCAACTTCTTCTACCCTAGAGAAAAAGGGGCACTTCTCTGAAATATAAAGAATTTAACTATTTTTCTTCAGAAATGGAATCCTTTTTCTAGTTATTCCCTGGCTGTACAAAACACACTAAATCAGTACATGGGAACAATAAAATTTAAACCCACGCACAGAAAACTTGGGTAATAAATAATAACTATGTAATAGAAAGAACAAAAAATAAAAGTTCCCACCTACTCAACCCATAGAGTGAAGGTTTAGAAGGAAGTTTCATCTCTAAGAAATCAAAATTTTAAACCCAAACCTCACCTTCAAACAATATATTTATACAGCAAATGTTCACATGTACCATGACTCTAAAATAAAAAATAAAAAATTATGGTACCACAGGAAGTCTTTGCTTAGTTATAAAAAAAAATGTAAAAAGTGAGCACACAGTTCAGAGATGGAAAGTTTGAATCCACACAGTGTTGTGCAAATCAAGAACTGCCTGCATTTCAAGCAAAGGCTGGGATTTGAGCTCAAGGATAGAGAAGATTGACTTACTCTACCACAAACAGATTAGATGAATTAGTTTTCACTTTTTTTTCTCTTGAAAGTGGAGGAAGAGAAAAGAAGAGAGAGAAACTAGACAGATACTGAGATGCCAGAATGTCCCACAGAATGCCAGGAACTTTAAAAATCCCTCAGGGGGGAAAAAAAACATTTGCAAATGAAAATCTCTAATAACTAAATGTAATTACATCACTCAAAATTGCATAGTCCAATATGGTAGTCACTAGCTACAGGTGTCCATAAAGTACTTGAAATATGATTAGAATGAATTGAGATGCACTCCAAGTGTAAAATACACACTGGATTTCAAAGGCTAAATATGAATAAGAAAATGTATAAAATCTCATTAATAATCATATTTTATATTAATTACAATTGATTTTGATATTTTGGATATACCAGGTTAAATAAAATATATTGTTAATGTTAATTTTACCTTTTCATTTTTTTATTATAAAGATGTGGGGTACAATTCAGAGTTAGGTATACAAACGTTGATTGTGCAGGTACCCTTGTTGATAAGGTGTGTCCCTCCTTCCCCTAGCAGTTTCCCTGAACTGCTAATCCCGAATTTTACCTTTTTCTAATGTGGCCACTGTAACACTTAAAATTACATATGGATCTGATATTATATTTCTATTGGACAGCTCTGTACCAATAAAGCCTCCTATATACTCAAATATCTTGTGTGAGTGGGTTTTAGTGAGAAACAACAAGGTATTAAATCAAGGATAGTGCATGTGAGATGGAAAGCCTATCACAAACTGAGGAATAACATGCATAAGGCACAGCTTTAAGAGTTCTACATATATTGATTTACTTAATCTTCATTACAACTCTGTGAGGACTTCAGTTTTCAAATGAATAAAACTGAGAACAGAAAACATTAAGTAATTTGCTCAAAGACACACTGCCAAGCAGTGGTACAGGAAGACTTTAATCTATGCAGTCTACCTCTGAAGTCCATGCTCTTTTACAGTCGCCTTAATTAATTACTTCTCTAGCAGTAGCAGAGCCTAAAATAAAAAGGGACCATGAGAATGTAAGTGTCCTGAGAAACTGCAGAAACATACAGGGAGCAATGAAACTTATCACGTTTCTTGTGATGGGTATTTGAGTCAATCTTCTTAGACCCTGAAGAGAAGAATGCATTCTCTCAGACATACATGGCATTGAGGTCAGGTTTGCTCTTCGCCTTCCAAAATCAGTGAGCTTGAACATAAACTTTTTCATGTACTTTTTGTTTTTATTTTCTTCCATTAAGACAGCCCTACTTTGGGCCTCACTCTTGATATAATCATACTTTCTGATTGGTTCTGTCTACTTTCAGGTCAAATTGAGGTTTCTCAGCAAGCTAGGTCTTTAGAGAAGCTCTTCCTTTCTTATCTCCAAATTGAGCACTTTCAATTGTTATTTATTCAAAATTTTTAAGAAATATTTTACGTTTTAAAGACAGGTTTTTAGAGCAGTTTGGGGTTCGCAGCTAAATTGAGAGGAAGGTACAGATATTTCCCATATATTCCTGCCTCATACACCCACAGCCTCCCCCGCTAGCAAAATTTCCCACCGGAGTGGTACATTTGTTACTCTTCATGAACCTACACTGATACATCAGTGTCACTCAAAGTTCATAGTTTGCACTGATATTTGCTCTGGTTGTTGTATTCTATGGTTTTGAACAAATGTATAATAACATGTATTCACCATTTTAGTGTTACACAGAATGTTTTTTACTGCCCTAAAATCCCTCTGTGTCTGCCTGTGCATCCCTCCTCCAGCATCCAGCTCCTGGCAACTACTGATCTTTTTACTGTTTCCAAAGTTTAATCTTTTCAAGAATGTCTTAGAGTTGGAATTATACAGTATTTTCAGATTGGCTTCTTTCACCTAGTATATTCATTTAAGAATCCTTCATTTCTCTTTAAGGCTTGATAGCTCATTTCTTTTTAGCCCTGAATGATATTCCATAGTTTGGATGCACCACCATTTATTTATCCATTCACTACGGGAGGACATTGTGGCTGCTTCCAGGTTTGGACAATTATGAAAAAAGTTGCTGTAAATATCTGTGTACAGGTTTTTGTGTAGACATAAGGTTTCAGTTATTTGGATAAATACCAAGGAGCATGATTGTTGGATTATGTAGTAGGAATATTTTCAACTTCGTAAGAAACTTCCAAAGTAGCTGTACTATTTTGCATTCCCACCAGGAATGAGAGTTGCTCCACATCCTCACCAGCATTTGATGCTGTCAATGTTCTGAATTTTGACCATTTAGGCATGTGTGCAGTGGTATCTCATTTTTTTAGATTATTATTATAGATATGTGGGATAAAAGTCAGAATTCGCTACACAGGCAGGGTGCATGCAGGTGAATGCAGGGTGCATGCAGGACGTCCAACTGGCCCTCATTTCCCCTGGTTTAGGACCAGGTACTCCTTGTGATGCTATGTGCGCTCTGCCTTACTCCCTCCCCTGGCAGTGTCCATCAACTGCCAATTCCTCCCTTTAGTTAATGTTCAGGTCCCACTTATGAGTGAGAACATTGGTATTAAGTTCTTTATTTCTGTGATAGATCATTAAGTATAACGGTCTCCAACTCCATCCAATTTGCTGTGAGTTCCCTTTTAATGAATGCATCATACCCCATCATGCATAGGTACCACATTTTCTTTATCCAATCCACTTGTGATGGGCAGGTTGGTTCCATATTTTTGCTATTGTAAATAGTGCAACTATAAACATAGGTGTGCAGGTGTCTTTTTGGTGGAACAATTTGTGTGTCTATCTATTTGTGTCCTTTGCTCACTTTTTGAAACAATTGTTTATTTTTTCCTTTCAGCTCATTTGAGTTCCTTGTGGATCCTGGATGTTAGACCTTTGTCAGATACATAATTAGCAAATTTTTTTTCCCATTCTGTGAGTTGTCTCTTCACTCTCTTGATGGCTTCTTTTACCATGCAAATCTTTTCGGTTTGATGAGATTCTCCCTTATGTATGTTATCTTTTGTGGCATTTGCTCTGGGGATTTGATCAGGAATTTGCTGCCTACTCCAATGTGCATAAGAGTGTTTCCTATATTTTCTTCTAGGATTTCTATAGTTTGAGGTTTTACATTTAGGTCTTTAATACATCTAGAGTTGATTTTTGTATATGGCAATAGGTAGGTGTCCTATTTCATTCATCTGCATGTGGTCAGTCAGTTTTCCCAGCACCATTTGCTAAATATTGTCTCCTTTCCTTAGTGGTTGATATCGGTGACTTTGTGGAAAATGAGCTGGTTGAGAGATCAAGTTTTTGCATTCATAATCTCCGTCCTGTCCCATTGGTCTATATGTCTATGCTTGTACCAGTATCAGGCTGTTTTGGTTACTGTAGTAGCCTTGCAGTAAAGTTTAAAGTCTGGAAGCATGATACCTTCCACTTTGTTCCTTTTGCTGAGGATTGTTTTGGCTATCCATGCTCTTTTTTGCTTCCACATGAATTTTTGTATTGTTTCCAGGTCTGAGAAAAATGATGTTGGTAATTTGATGGGGAACGCATTGAATTTGTAGATTGTCTTGGGTAGAATGGACATCTTGACAATACTGATTCTTCTAATCCATGAGCATGGAAGGTTTTCCCATTTGTTTGTGTCGTCCTTGATTTCTTTGAGCATTTTGTAGTTGCCATCGTAAAGATCTTTCACTTCTCTGGTTAGGTAGATGCCAAGGTATTTCATTTTGTTTGTGGCTATTTTGCATGGTATTGTACTTTTTACTTGGCACTCTATCTGCTTATTGCTTGTGCATAGAAACGCAACTGTCTTTTGCACATTAATTTTGTACCCTGAGACTTTACCAAAGTCAATTATCAGTGTGAGAAGACTTTTGGCAGATTCCCTAGGGTTTTGATATTATATAGGATCATATTGTCTGCAAAGACGGATAACTTGATTTCCTCTTTTCCTATTTGGATATCCATGATTTCCTTCACTTGTGTGGTTGCCCTGGCTAGGACTTCCAATATTATGTTGAACAGGAGGGGTGAGAGTGGGCATTCCTATGTAGTTCCTATTCTCAGAGGGAATGCTTCCAATTTCTCCCATTGAGCAAAATTTTGGATGTAAGTTTATTATAGATGATGTTTACTTTTTGAGGAATGTTCCTTCTATGCCTAGATGCTCACAAGTTTTTATCAGGAAAAAATGCTAGATTTTGTTGAATGCTTTTCTGCATCTAATGACATAATCATGTGGTTCTTGGTTTTATATCTGTTGATGTGTTAAATTATGCTTATGGTCCTGCAAATGTAGAACCAACCCTGCATCCCAGGAATGAAGCCCATTTGGTTATGATGGATGATCCTTGAGATGTGTTGTTGGGTCCAATTTGCTAGAATCTTGTGTAGGATTTTTACATGTGTTCATCAGGGAGATTGCTCTGTAATTCTCTTTCTTTGTTGGATTTTTTCTAGGTTTAGGTATCAGTATGATGTTGGCTTTCTAAAATGAGTTGGGGAACGTTCTCTCTTTCTCAATTGCCTGAAAAATGTTCAGTAAGTTTGGTATCAGCTCCTCCTTGTATTTCTTGTAGAGTTAAGCTGGGAAATCATTGAGTCTGGGGATTTTTTAATAGGTAGATTTCTTATGACTATGTCAATTTCCTGGATTGCTATTGGTCTGTTTAAAGTTTCCATTTCTTCTTGTTTCAAACTTGGGAGGGGGTGTGATGTCAGAAAGTGCTCCATTTCTTTTAGGTTTTCTAGTTTATTTACATACAGGTTTTTATAGTAATCTCTTGGATAATCTTTTGAATTTCTTCAGGGTCAGTTGTGACTCTGCCTTTTGCATTTCTAATCGTATTTATCTGGGCTTTTCCTCCCTTTTTTATAAGGTCTTCAATCTGGCTAAGGGTCTTCATGTCTTATGGGGGGATCTTGTGGGTAGCAAAATTTATTTTTATTCCACTGTGATCGGAGAAGATGAATAATTTTGTTTTGATCAGTTGGAATTTGTTTATGCTTGATTTATGTTCAATAATGTGATCAATCTTGGAGTATGTTCCATATACTGATGAGTAAAATGTATACTCTGTAGTTGTTGGGTGAAGTGTTCTGTAGATGTACATTAAGTTGATTTGATCAAGCACTGAGTTGAGATTCCAGATCTCCCAACTGATTTTTTTTTTTTTCCTCAGTGGTCTAGTTAGAGTTGTTGGTGGAGTATTTGTCTCCCATTATAATAATGTGAGGGTCAATATCCTCTCTTAGTTTACTTAGTAGTTGATTTTTAAAACTTGGTGCTTCTTTGTTGGTTGCATATATGTTTGGGATGAATATATCTTGCTGGTGGATTGAGACTTTTATCATTATGTAGTGTCCTTCTGTATTCTTTTAACTTTTGATGACTTGAAGGCTGTTTTGTCTGATTTTAGAATAACTACTCCTGCTTTATTTTCTTTACAATTTGCCTGAAAGTTCATTTTCCATCCTTTAACTTTGAGTCTGTGGGTGTCCTTTGCAGTGAGATGAGTTTTCTGGAGGTAGTAGATTATTGGGTCATGAATTTTTATCGTGTTTGCCCCTCTATATCTTTTCGGTGGTGCATTTAGTCCACTCATGTTCAGGCTGATTATTGAAATGTGAGAGTTTATTCCTGTCATAGGGCTCTTAGAAGATCGTTTTGTTTTCTCTTAACTTTTGTATTTATGTGTGTGTGTTTGTGTGCGTGCACACAAGTGCATGTGTGTGTGCGTTTTCATTTTTGTGGGTGATTTGTATGCTCTGTTAACTCTATGTTTGCCTGTATTCTTGTGATGTGCATGACCATTGTTTTTGTTTTTGTTTTCCTGTGCTCAATACCTTCTTAAGCATCTGCTGAAGAGCTAGTCTGGAGGCAGAATACTCTCTTGGGATTAGATGTCTGGAAAGGATTTTAATTCTCCATCACTGATAAAACTTAACTTGACTGGGTAAGAAACTCTTGGTTGAAATTGCTTGTCTTTAAGAACATTAAAATTGGACTTCAATCCCTTCTGACTTGTAGTGTTTCTACAGATATCTCTGGAGTGATTCTGATTGGTCTTCCCCGATAGGTAATCTGACCTTTCTCTCATGCTGTCTTTAGGATTTTTTTCTTTCATTCCTATTTTGTGTAGGCAGATTACCATATGTCTAGGGTTTGGTCTTCTTGTGTGATGACTTGCAGAGGCTCTCCGAACTGCTTGTGCTTCAGTGGTCATATCTCTGGTGAGATGAAAAAAGTTTTCTTGGATAACGTCATGGAATGCTTGTTCCAAGGTGTTCTCCTTTTCCTTTCTGCTTCAGGGTTACCAATCAGGCATAGGTTTGGCTTCCTGATATCATCACCTATCTCTTGGAGACTTTGATCCTTCTTTCTGAGTTTTTCCCTTATTTTTTAACTGATTGGGTTAATTCCATATTTTGGTCTTCAGGCTCTGAGATTCTTTCCTCTGCTTGGTTAATTCTGCTCACTATGCTTGTTAGTTTGTTATTTCAAGGACAGAGATCTTTATTCCATTATTTCCAAAATTTTTTTAAAACTTGCCAACTCCTTTGCAGTTTCATTGAGTTTCATTTCTTTTTTATCTTGATTCTTATTCATTTTTGCTGTTCAGTCTTTTTCTGTAGCTATCATCTGAGGCAAGTCATTCTGGGAGGTTTCCATTGTTTGTGATTCAATGACTGTTTTTTGGGTGCTGTCTCTGTAGGACTCTAGGGGTTACCTGAGTTTTCCATTGATTTTTCTTCATTTGTGACAGATCTCTTTTGCTTCTCTGTAATTCTCCCTAGAGAGGGAGAAGCATTAACTTCTGCTGCTTCCTCCACCCTGTGGTTGGATATCTTAATTGCAGGTTCTCCCTCTCCCTCTGCTAAATTAGTCAAACCAATTGTTAGCCAGAGCAGAGCTTCGGGTTCTGTTTGAGCCTGAAACAGGGCAGGTGGTGGGGTGCCTGGAATCTCACACCTGTTGCTTTCTGGTCTCTCTGTGTAAAAAAAGTCTCCTGCTGGGTGTAGGGTATGTTGGTGACTGGGCCTCTACTCTCTGTCCTGCTCAGCATGAGTGATGCTGGTCTGCTTCTCCACTAGCTGCTAGTGGCAGGCATGCCAGCCAAATTCACTCTGCATGTAGCACTCTTTCTGCTTGGGAAGAGGACACCTAGGCAATAGTGGTTGGCATGTAGGTTCATTTTCCCTTTCTCTTGGGCTCGGGTTGCTCCTTGTTGGGTTCCAACCAAGGCTCCTCCCACTTCGGATCAGTGGCTCATGTACAGGGGAGAGGTGATGAACTGATTCAAAGCATCTTAGGATCACTCACCTCTCTCTTTTCCTGAGGAGAGATTCTGACTGTCAGACCTGGAATGGGGTTGGGTGGGGTGGGGTGGACGTCTGGAGCCTCATGCCTGTGGTTGCTTTCTGGTATCTGTGTACAAGGAGTCCCTTGCTTAGTGCAGGGTGAATCAGTGACTGGATCCCTGCTCTCTGCCCTGCTGGGCATAGGAGGCACCAGTCTGCTTTTCCACTAGCTGCTGGCAGTGGATGTGCCAACCAGATTCACTCAGCAGGGGCTTCTCTTCCTGCTTGGGAAGAGGCAACCAAAGCAGCAGTGGCCAGTGAGTGGGTCCATTCCCCCTTTCCATTTGGGGTCTGGTTGCTCCCTGCTGTGTTCTGACCAAGGCTTCTCCCAAGTGGGACCAAAGCAGATGGGAGGTGGTGGACTGACTTGAAACATCTTTGAACCACTCACCCTTATTCTTACCCAAGCAAAGCCTTTGTCTTTGTATTAGTCTGAAACAGGGCAGGGATTGGGGAACCCAGATTTCCATGTCTGTCGTTTTCTGGTCGTTGTGTGCTCAAAGAGACCTCCGCTGGATGCTGGGTGTATCACCCATCAATAAGTGTTCAGGGCAACTCAGTCAATTAAGAACTGAGTCCCCACTCTCTCTCAGAAGGCAGGAGAGGAGCTGGACTGCTGCTCTATGGTGTCCATCTTGAAGTAGGCCAATCTCTATCTCATTGTATTATTTTGCATTTATCTAATGACATATGTTGTGGAACATCTTTTCTTATGCATATTTGCCATCTGTTTATCTTTTTTGGTGGGGTATCTGTTTAGAAATTTGACCCAATTTTTCAATCAGTTTGTCACTCTTATTGTTGAGTTTAAATCATTGTTTGTAAATTTTGGATCATAATTCTTTATCAGATGTGTCTTTTGCAAATATTTTCTCCCAGTCTATGGCTTATCTTCTCACTTGCTTAGTAGTACTTTGATTTAGATAAATTGTTCCCTACTAGTCAAATGACCAAATTACTTAGCCCTGTTTCTTTGACTCCTGAGTTCAAATTCCCTGAATAGCTTCTCTTCATTCACTATGTGTTAGTCTCATTTGCTCTGCTTCAATTACTCTTACATATGAGGAAGTACCCACAAAAACCTGGAATTTATTTATTTTAAAATGTGCATTTATTCTTACATGTTTAAACTTCAGTCACCTTCAAAATACTCTCCATTTGATTCAATACACTTATTGAGACATTTTTTCCACTGCTAAAAACAGTTTTAGAACTCATCAGTTTTGATGCCTTTTAGTGCTTCTGCCATTTTTTGTTTCACCTCTTCCACATGGGCAAATCATTTTCCTTTGAGGACTTTTTTTATCAGGGGAAAAACAAAATACAAAAAAATTGCTTGGGGTGAGATTGGGTGAATAGGGAGGGTGGGGCATGAGGGGCATGCCGTTTTTGTTCAAAAAATGTTGAACACTCAGCACGGTGTGGGTGGGTTATTGTTCATGTAAATCAACCATCATGAAATAGTAAACACTTTGAAAGAATTGCCAAAAAAATTTCACTGGAGTCAAATACAGCATCTGATAACAATGATGGCTGGTACGCTGATGCTGATGGGTTCCTAGAACACTTACCTAGCAGGGAAAGCCTGTACTTCCAGGGCACACCTTTCAAAAAATGATTCCAGTTTTTTGAGGTTTTTTTGTATAGCTTTCACTTCTAAAATTACAGATATACTAGAAGTTCCTTATTTCTTTGGAACACTGCTCCATAGTATTAGTATCATGGGTGATGTACAACTTTAATTCCCAAACTAGAACATAAATAACCCCCAAGAGAAGGCAGGATCCTAGAGGAAGATGTCTGCAGGAAACAGGAATTTGAGTACCAGAAAAGGATCAACACTTATCAAATCTATCAGATACTCAAGCTTAGAGAACTTTCAAATATGCCCAGAATTCATATTAACCAGGCACAACAGGAAGTCATTGAATGAAAAGGGGCTCAGATATTATTAAATAGGATGTGTTATAACAAGCTATAGTACCTAAAAGCCTGGAAGGGACTTTTGGGGTGGAACTGACTAAATAGACTTGGGCTGCTTTCTGGTTAATAAGCCTAAGTCTTTTCGAATGGAGTAGCTAACTTTCCTTGGAGCTACTTGGAGTACTAATAAAAGGTAGCTTCATACTCTCTATACTAAAGTAGACAAATATTTCTTCCCCTCTGTGTTCCAACTTCAGGTGCAGCCCTGTAATGTTCTATAAACATAGCACATTCCCAGGAAAGTCTTGAACTGAGTCTCACCCTGCATTTTCCGCATTTCAATCAATAATTTTACTGTTCACTACTCCTTGTACTGTTCACTACTCCAGGTCAAAACATGGAAATCAGCCTTGATTCCTCTTTTTATTTCATACACTTCTCCTAATATGTCAGCAAGTCATGTCAACTTCCCCTTCAAATATGTCTTTAATCTGACCATTTCTCTCTACCTACACTGCTCCTCCACTTAATACAAGCCACCACCCACTCTAACTTGTAATATTTCAATCACCTCCTAAGTGATTACTTGGCTTTCCCTCATGCCTCTCTAATCTCCACACATAACCAAACTGATCTTTTAAAATATAATCAGATCGCACCTTTCCCCTGCTTATATCCTTTCAGTATCTCTTCATGATACCCATAATAATAAAGCCTAAGTCCTTAAAAGGGCACACAGCAATCCTCCATGTCCTGTTCCCTACCCACCTGTCTTCATCAGCTACCTTTCTATCCTTTGATCACCACTCTTCAGCCACAATGACCTTCTTGCTATTCTTCAAAAATGTTCCACTTATTTGTATTTCAGGACCCTTATATTTATTCATACCACGCAGGTTCCTACTGAAGGGCCACTCCCTTAGAGATTAATTCCCTGATCATCCTGTTAAAATTAGCTTCCCCCTCCCAACTTCCTTCCATTACTCTCTAGCCACTTTGCTTTATATTTTTCATAATACTTACCATCAGTTGAAAAATGTTTATTTTTTTTAACTGTGTATCTTCTCATTCTCCGTGTCCATCTTCAGAAGATTATGAGCTTTCTGCTTCACTGAAGAAATTCTATTGAATGAGAGAAAGAATGATATATTTTTCTTACGCAACAGAGTCAATTGGTGATAAATTGCAGTTGATTTTATTTTAGAACTTTCAGAATAAGCACCTTAAATCTTTTAGAAATGCTTAAATTGGAAACTCTTTTATTTTGCTGAACTATCTAAAAAATGGTCTTGTGTGGGTTTCTTTTTTCTTTTTCTTTCTTTTTTTTTTGATGGATACAAAAGGAAAAAAATGATTGGGACTTATTTTTACTCTAAATTAAAAGAGTTTAGAATTTGATTGTTTAAGTATGCTAAATGTTGCAAAGCAAAAGTTCAACAATATTTCTTGAATATTTACTATGTGTAAGGCATTCTTCTAGTTACCAGAAACTAGTTCCTAGAGATATAGTAATGAGCAAAACTAATAGCACAAGGTTTCTCTGCCTTCCTTTACCCCTGGATTCATTCTTTATCTCCACAATATTATTTGCATTACTATTGAAGTCTGGAGAAATGTTTTTCCTTTTTATTTTACCTCTGAAAAGGAGCAGTATAATGGATAAGAGTGATGCTCTGCTGTTTACAAGCTGTGAGAAAGAGGGCTGGTTATTTGGCCTCTCTGTACTTCAGTTAAACAGAGATGAAAAATAGTACTTATGTTATTGTGAAGATTAAATGGAACCTTTGGAATGGTACTCAGCAAATGTGGGTGCTCAATAATTGTTGGTTGTTACTGTAATCATCATAATAAAATATCAAATATAAGGCTCATCTATTAGTATATTTTGACAAATGTAATGCTGAAATATCTGGTGATAACATGAATGGATTTTCAAATTCAACAAACATCTTATTAAGCACTTAAAAATAATGTGGAAGGCCTAAATTGCAGAACACACAAATGTGAGTAGGGATATACCCTTGAACAGTAAGCAGTGCAGAGAAGAATGGCAACATATACAGGCAGGTTGGTGTGTTTGTTAGTGGGGAAATATTCACCTTGAAATAATCATTCAGCAAATATTTAGTTCTTACTATGTGCCAGGCGGTGTACTAGGTGCCCCTAGCCTTGGCAATAGTGCTCAACAGTACACAGTCCCTGCTCTCCTAGGGACTCATTCTGGGAAGTCTGAGGTGAGGCAGCTGAGAGAGATAAGGAAGACAGGTGAGGAAGAAGATGGGGAAGGCTTGAGGAAAGGGTGAAAATTAGAAAGATGAACACTCTATATCAAGTGTATGTTTGAGTTTTAAATGAATTTAAAGTGTACCTAACTTGGTCCAGTTGTACCATTTCTCTAGCAGCATTGAGCTACTCTAGTGTGAGCACAGAGGCAGTAGGTAGGTGAGTTCAAATAGTGGTTGGTTGGATTTTGAGCAGATGACTTCAAATGAGCAGAATGAAGGTCAATAAAACCTAAGCTAGATAGGCAGCAGTGATGATAAGAAAAGAGTATTGAATGAGGGGAAAATGATAAGATTAAAAAATTGAAAGTCTAAAAGAGATTAATGAATCGTTTCAGTAGGAGTTGTAGAGTGAGGCAGCTGGAGGATAGGAGAGGCCTACTTGAAGATTTTGAAGGGCAAACACAGAACTGTGAAACTAAGACAAGATGGGAGCAAAGACGATTTGGGGAGAAGGTCAAGAAACCTGGCCCCAAAATGTTATATAGGTCACCCAGAGGTTATTGAAAACACTGAGAATAAGGAGCAGGCATAAAAGTGAAGGAAGTGAACTGGAAGCTCAAACTTAAATAACTACCGAGAACACATACGTGAGTGAAAAAAGCCACACAATAGGCGAATACTCAGCTCCAGCTGATTGTTGTCAGGCAGGAAAGTTGACTTAGTATTTCTGAAGTTTATATCTCTTCCCAAACATTTTTTTGAACCTCTTTGTGAAGATGGTTATACAGTGTCTATCCCATAAAACTAGCAACAATTTGTTACAAATAACTAAAGGAATGGAGTTTGCAATGTTTAAAATGTATCATCTTGCAACAGAGTTCCTCTGAAGTGCCCAAGATAATTTTCCTGAGTCTTTATGTTTTCTTCCAAATTTATTCACCCAAATGCCTATGGTGTGTTGGAAGTATGGTTAGTTAAGTGCTACATCTATGAACTCAAAGTTTATATAAAATTTACATTACGAAGTCTTGAAATAAATAGGACCCTTTAGTAGTTTAGTTCATTCAAAACATTTGTTTTTTCATGCCGGACTATTTTTCACTAGTCAGGGTTTTGTCCTACATATAAGTGATGGCATAGCCTTTCTTTTAACTTACAGTAAGTTTTACTTTGGGGAGAGTTGGTTACCATCCTCAAAGTCACTTTGTTCCCATTATATTTCTGCTATCCAGATTAAATAACCTAAATACTTTTATTTTCTCATCCATTTAAAAAAAATTTTTGAATTTCATCTTGGTTCCCTTTCAGGCTATTTAAGGGTGCAGATCAGGACAATACCAGAGTCATCCTGCCCACCCTTGCTATGTAATTATGGTGTCTCTAACAGTGTTGCCAGGTTAAAACTGAGAACAATTGTTGGCTCAAAGATAATTGTTTGAAGACAATTTTTGGCTTTGGGACCATAATCAGTACTGGGAACACTCTCACCCACTACCTTGCTGCATCAAGAGGGAAGTAAACTTTTTGCCAAAACAACAGAAGAATAGAACACATGGAAAATAAAAATTTTCTTTCTTACTTTCATGGATTGAGTGTATCACTTTGCAAAGCAAAAAATTGTCTGACAATACTATAGCTTTTCTAAAACCAGAAAAATTATGGCACAGAATAAGTTTCTGAGTTGAAAAACAGTTTCTTACAGACCTGGAGTTGTGCTGCTATAGTTCTATTTTTGATGATCAGAGTTTCCTTAGCAAATCAGCTTCCCTCTAAAAAGGTCAAGGAAACCAACTGAACCCACATTATAAACAACACTGAGAACAGAAGTAGAAAGAAACCAGGAAAACAAGCATACTGTGTAATTGCTATTATTAACAGGTGTTGGGAGAAAGGATGCCTCCGCTTAGTATTATGTCTCTTTAGTGTTCGAAGTATGTGATGATGGCCAGGACATGACAGAAGGTGAGGGCAGCAACCCACTTTCAATTAATGAGCTCAGACTGGGAAGCAGTTTGTATCCATGTCCTGCAGTGTATATAAAAGATTTAAGAAGTAACATTTAATTTGCAAAACCTTAGCGACTTCTGGCTCCTTTTGCATGGCAACAGCAGATCAAAATTAATGGAAGAGTTTTGTTTTCAAGCAGCAGCTCTGGGGATTGGGGCGCCTTCGAGATCTATTTGTAGTTTTATGTTACTTGGACTTTAGTGGCTAAAATACTCTCAGTCTATTCTCATTTTCTAGGATGAAGCTTCGATCAAAAGAGATGAAACAAATAAAAATGATTTCTTAGAAATGTATTATGACAAAGTCTAGGAATCTTATGCTCTTCTTCCATATGCTTCTTCACCATGTGCCTCACTCATTCCTGCCCTTCTCAGATGAGATTCGAGAAACTGGTCCCCACCTCTTCTCCACTTCCTCCCTTCCTCTTCATTCCACAATCTAGCCATCTTTATCTTCACCAAAATACTAAAACTAATTAGCAAATGTCACCAGCAACCAACACCTCTTTCAGTCATTCTCTTACTAGGATGATCTCCTGTTTCCGATCATGTGAATTTCTCCCTTTCCGGAAACTCACTGAAAACAACTTATGGGGGGCCATATTTTAGACTGAGCTCTCGTGCTAGGCCCCAACAGACCAGACCAAATAAGAATGGAGTCATTAATCAAGCTGAACTTTTAAAAAGGCCAGAATGGCTAATAAAAGCTAATTAGACCTTTCAACTAAATATGTGTTGAAATTGTATTCTTTGACACTATCTGCTGCCTAAACTTCCACAATATATTCTGAGTTTTCTTCTAACTAACTATTTCTTCTTATTCTCCCTTTTCTGTCTATTTCCTAAAATTCTTCTGTTCTCCTTCTGGATCTTTTCATCAACCCTACTGAACTTTTAAAAATTATTGTTCCTTTAATCATCTCTTATGCAATAAGAGTTCACAAGTTATATTTCTAGGTCTGTCCCACTCTGTAAGGTCTGACTTGAATACTCACCCGCCTCTAACCGTGTGCCTCTAACCGCATACATCTATGTGGTTGTCCCACAGGCATCTCAGTTTCTGCAGACCAAAAAAAAACCTTCACTTTCTCTTTTACATCCAATTTTTTAAAATGCTACCAAGATTCACCCAGCCAACCAAGCTGGAAGACAGAAATTTGTTGATGCTTTCTATGACCTCACTTTCATCCACATTTCCAAGGAAATACAAAGTTGTCAAGGCCTGCTGGTTCTACCTACACAACGGCTCTACACTCTATGACCTCACCTAGGAAAAAGATAATCAATAGATGCTAATGCCAAGACAATACAAATGTTGAGATTATCTGAAAACAAATATTAAAGTGGCTGTTATAAAAATGCTCCAACAATTAATTCTTACTAAATTTTTTTTTAATCCACCAGTGACGGAAAGGCAATACTAGAGCCATCCTGCCCTAGCTTCCTATCTAACTGTGATTTCTCTAATGGTTTTATCAGGTAAAACCAAGAACCCAGTTTCAGTTTGCTCCTCGTTTACAGACTTCAAAGACAATTGTTGGCTTTAGGAACCGTTCTCAGTATTGGGAACACTCTCACCCACTACCTTGCTGAGTCAGTTCTGTGGTATTCTTACCAAAAATGTACAAGCTCAATCTTACTAGGAGAAAAACACCAGAAAAACAAGTAAGAGACATTATACAAAATATCTAATTAGTACTTTTCAAGTATTAAGTGCGCAAAAAACAAGGAAGGATTGAGGAACTGTCATGGACTTTACAGTTTTATAGTTCTTTATATTAGAGTCTCTCACTCACCTGGAATTTATTAAAGTGTTGATAAATCTACCAACATAGCAGAAAATTTTAACTTTATTTTTTCTTTGTAATTAATATCTTTGTAAAACGATACTTTGAGACTATGCAGTTATTCTATTTCTCCTCAAACATTACAGCACACATTTTAGCCTTGATTGATGGTTCTTGCCTGCAGCAGTTATTACTGTGCTGTTCTCTTGGTGATTTTCTACTTTTCTCATTCTGCCTGCATGCATTAACTGGAATTCTTCTGTAAGGAAGAGCTGTCCTTTTTCTCTCATTTATTTATTTATTAAATATGTATTAATATTGATATAACTTTATGTGTTTTATTCTTTGTATAATAATTTAATAATTATGACTATTTTTTGTTGTTGCTCAAATGATTCCAGCTTTGGTCACTGGAGCACTTTCAGATGAGCTCCAGAGCTTTTTTGACATGACACAACCTTGCCCCTCCCATTGTTTCTACAATTTTGTTGTTGTTGTTTGTTCATTTAATTTCTGACATCATAAGATGCTACAGGCTTATCTTATATTTTCCATGTCTCAGTCCTGGAATTAAGCACTTCTACAAGGATCACTGTTCTCTTTTACTAGAGAATGATAAACAGGATATTACGAAGTAGTTATTATTACAGGGCTGCCATTGGAACTAGTCTGTCATAGTGAATAGGGGATTCACACACACAGAAGCAAATGCATAGTAAGTTTATTTCTTTGTATATCTATCTGAATACATATATCATAAAAACATTGAGAGAAAAAGGACAGCTCTTCCTTACATTACCTCAGATTTCAAAGTATTTGTTCTAACCTTCCTTCTTTTCTTATTTGTAATTGCTTTCTCTGACAGTGACAAATCTGTCTCTCATTACTGGCAATTCATGCATTTGTGTACAAACTTTCTCTTTATCCAATTGAAATATTGTTTTGCAAAATAACTTAGGTTAGTTTTTTACTCCCCCACTCCTCTCAGAATGCTTTTTATAATTTAGCTAGTTATTTGTTACAGTTTGTATTTTCTTTTGAGTTTCTCTTACATCCTGATTTTGTTGCTGTTATTGTTTGCCTTTTTTACATAAATATAATAAATTCACTTTTGTGGTGTAGTTTCATAAGATTTGACAAATGCATAGATTTTTGAGTCTATATCATGATCCATCACCCAAAAAATTCCCTTATAAGTAAGCATTTTAACAGTAGCAAATATTTTTTTTAAAAAGATTAACCTTAATAAATAAGAAAACTGAAAACCTTAACTTCATAAAAATGTTTTCAAGTTGTATATTTTCAATTGGTTTATTTCATCTTAATTTTTTTCTTCAAATATGATATTTGGTCTTACAATTTTATAAAGTCTTTACGGGGATATATTTTAAATTGACTTTACTGAGGTTTAATTTATAATAGAAAAACTAAATCTATTTAAAATATAAAATTCTAGCCAGGCTCAGTGGCTCAGTCTGTAATCCCACACTTTGAGAGGCTGAGGTGAGTGGATTGCCTGAGCCCGCGGGTTCAAGACCCGCCTGGGCAACTTGGCGAGACCTCATCTCTACAATAAATCAAAAAAATTAGCTGGGCGTGGTAGCGCGCACCTGTAGTTCCAGCTACTTGGAAGGTGGAGGCAAAGGATTGCCGGAGCCCAGCAGGTTGAGGCTGCAGTGGCTGGGAGTGGCCACTGCACTCCAGTCTGGGTGACAGAGTGAGACTCCAACTCAAAAAAATAAAATAAAATAAAATATAAAATCATTTGAGAAAGAGGTAGAAGAGATGAGACAGAAGAGATGGTCAGGTTTAAAACATGAGAAGGATTTAATCAGCTAGTGCTGTCTTTGAATATGGAGTAAAGAGGCTAAAGTCACTGGGAATACAGGGATAGGGGTATAGGACATCTAGAAACTGAAAAAGCTGCCTGGTCAACAGCCAGTGAGAAAAGAGGGACTTCAGTGTTACAACTATATTTCTTACAACTGAATTTTGGCAACAACCTAATTGAGCTTGGAAGTGAATTCATTCCCAGACCCTCTGGGAAGGGCACACCTTGCAGGCACCTGAATGTTAGTCCTGTGACAGAGAAACCAGTTGTAATCACCAAACTTCTGCCCTACAGAATTGTAAGATAATACAGTTTTTGTTGTTTTAAGCCCCTAAATTTGTGATAATTCGTTACAACAACAAAAGAAAGCGAATACAATGGAAACTGATGGAATCTAAAAAGTCTATAGTTTTAGTAATACACCAATGTTAATTTTTTAGTTGTGACAAATATGACACATGGTTATGTTTTCCTATAGTAATATTAGGGGGAAATGGGTGAATGGTATTCAGAAACTCTCTGACTTTGCAGTTTTTCTGTAAATCCAAATTTAATCCAAAGTAAAATGTTCATTATAAAAAATCTATGAATCCCAATGAATATGTATATCTGTGAAACCAGCATCAGAATCAAGGGTGCAGAACACTTCTACACCATAAAAATTTTTTCATGCCTCTTTGCAATCATCCCCTCTCTGGCCAAAGGCAGCTACTTATAGACTTTCTGTCCCTATACTAGTTTGCATTTTCTAAAATTTCTTACAGGTATTCCAATTTAATTTTTCAATTAGTTTATTTGTTATATTTTTTGCATTGGTTTTTAGTTGCTCTGTGAACTATATCCCTTTAGCTTGTCCCTGTCTACTTAGAGTTAGTGACTTTGGTGATATAGTGGTGAGCATAGCTGCCTTCCAGTCTACTTAAAGTTGATATTTAATTACTTCAGGTGAAACACAGGAAATTTGTAACAATATAATTTCATGCACTCCCATCGTTAGTGGTTGTTACCTATATCAGTAGACATAGATATAGATATGTTTGTGAGTGTTTTAAAACCAAAAGCACAGCGCTATAATTTTTATTTTTAAATGTCATATGTCCTTAGAGAAATTGGGATAAGAAAGGATATAACCACCAATTTATCATTTTCAATGTTTTTCATTTCTTCTTATATACTGGAGTTGTTATCTGGAGTAATTTTTCTTCCACCTGAAAGACTTTCTATAGTATTTCTTATAGTGCAGATCTGCTGGCAACAAATTATCTCAGTTTTTGCTTATTTGGCATTTTATTTTTATTGTTGAAGTTTAGTTTTACAAGACAAATTATTGGCTGCCAGGAATCAATGATATCACTGTTTCCCTGTTTGTAAAATGTCACTTTTTTTCCTGGTTACTTCCAAGCTTTTCTTTTTATCTTTGGCTTTCATCAATTTGACTCTGATGATATGCCTAAGTGTTATCTTTTTATTTATTCTACTAGGGTTTCATTGAACTCCTTGGATCTGTGAGTTAACGTTTTCTACCAAATTGCTTTGACCACCATTCTCTCAAATATTTTTATGCCGCTTTCTTTTTCTCTTCTTCTTCTGGGACCCCAATTACACATATATTGAATTGCTTCGTATTGCTCCAATGTTCACTGAGGATCTCTCCATATTTCCTTAAAACAAAATAATGGACTGATACATACTACAACATATATGAACCTTAAAAACACTCTGGCAAGTGAAAGAAGCCAAAGAAAAAGGCCACATATTATATGAATTCATTTATATGAAAAATCCTGGATAGGCAAATTTATAGAGACAGAAAGTAAAGCAGTAGGGGATGGAGAAAGGGAAAAATGGAATATGACTGCTAATGATCATAGAGTTTCTTTTTAGGGTGATGAAAATATTCTAGAATTAAAAAACTGTCAGAAAAGGCAATCCTAACCAAATAATTTAAACCTATATTTTTAACAGATCCCTTTTATATACCTCAAACAGTTCTAAAAAGACCAAAACAAAACATTTAATACACATTTACTCATTTAAAGGAAGAATCACGTTCCATTTCTTTGGGTATTCATTTGTTTTTCTAACAGTAAATAAAAAAATTAGCATCGAGATGAATGTAAATTATTCTTCATGATCTTTGCCTGTAAACTTTCTAAGATAGAAATGTCTTATCTTGGTCATTTTCCTTTTTGGACCTCCATTTTCTTATTTATAAAATGATAGAGACTAGATGAAGAAGTCTCCAATTATTTATGTTTTGAATATCATCCGTTTGCCAGATAAAAAACTATAGCCAAAAAAATGAAGCAAATTTTTCAAAGTTATACAACTAGAATCAGTGGGACATATAGTTTGAACACAGCATTCCAGATTTAGTATGCTTTCCACTATACTAGCTTTTCTCTCTTCCTGTGACTAAAACGTCATTCCTGCTTTCTCTAAAAACAATAATAATAAAATAAAATATACAATTGTATGTTTCTTTGTTATTTTTAGAGACAGAGTCTTATTCTGTCATGTAGGTTTGAGTGCAGTGGCATGATCATAGCTCACTGCATCCTCAAACTCCAGGGGTCAATCAATTCTCCTGCCTCAGCTTCTCAAATAGTTGTGACCACAGGCATGTGTCACCATGCCAAGATAATTGTTTTTTTTGCTTTGTTTGTTTGCTTTTTTGTAGAGACAGGGTCTTGCTTTGTTAACCAGGCTAGTCTCAAACTCCTAGGATCAAGCCTAACCATCCTGAGACCACCATGCTGTAAGGGAGCCAGGCCATATGGAGAAACCAAATGTAGGCACTCTGGTCAACATTTTAATCTTTAATCAGCACAGCCCAGGAGCCAGATAAGTGCATAAAGGAGCCCCAAGTGAGTCACCCTAGCCTTTACCTCTTTTCAACTGTAGTCCTAGACAGACATTGTGGAAGGGCAACAAGTCAACCCCGCTATCTTCTGACTAAAGTTCCAATTAATGAGAATAATAAAGCTGTCATCATTTTAAGTCACTACATTTTGAGGGAGTTTATTATATGGCAATAGTAAGCAGAAAAATCAGAAATAATAGATTCACAGAAATCCTTAGCTATGTTTAGGTAATGCTAACTGAGGTGTTAGGCATTCAGATGCCTGATCATCTCTCCTGATCAGCAATGATGGTGGTCTCTCCTTTACCTCAGATGTGGTTCTACAGAGGATAACTGTTTTTCACTTTGGGGTGTCCCACAAGGATTCAAGTGAATTTCATACATGCTACTTATGCTCTATTTCAAGGCAAATCATGCCAAGCATATCCTTCACATTTTAACTACTACATCATGTAACAGAATGCTGCAAAAAAATCTCAAACCATTTACATTTGCTTTTGAAACTTAGTAATATTTCTTGTCTTTTTTCCACTTACCATGCTTGAGTTGGCCCATGATCATTTACACCTTCTCTGTATCCAGGATTGAGCTCTTGTGCCAGTCATTTACATATTATCTCTGAACTCCAAATTTACTCTTTTGTGCTCCGCTCTAATACTATGGAGCTAGGACTCTTCAAACTATTTCCAAGATGGCCTTGTCATCTGTCTTTATTTAGGTTCTGCAAAAGTAGGCTTTCTCAACCTCAGCACTATTTATATTTTGGACTGTACAATTGTTTGTTGATGAGGGCTGTTCTGCGTACGCTAGAATGCTAAAAACATTCTCCACTCCAGTTGTGACAACTCAAAAACCTTCAGATATTGCCAGTGTCTCCTGGAAAGCAAAATTACCCCTGTTTGGGAAACATTGTGCTAGAGAAAGACTGGACAAATGGGATATATCTGTACTTTTCCAGTTCCTGTCAAAGTTGCTTTAGTAGTAGCAGTTGTTCTAGGTTCCATCTTCTTTTGGCAATACCAGAATTTACCTCATTATGCTCCCTCAGAGACACCAGTGGCAGCCACAATGGAGTAGTGCCCCATTTCAAAGTTGTAATCATCAGTTCCTCAAGGCCTCTGTTCTGAGCTGCAAGGTAACCTCAACTCTGCCCCAACTCCTCTTCAGCCCTAAGGAGCAACGGTGGGATGACTTTTTCCTGGTGGTATTACCTTTGGTTTAATCCTCCTGCTATGCTTTCACCTTTTGTCACTCATGTAACCATTATCCTGTATTAAATCCCCTCTGTTTAAAATACCTAATGTAGTTTCTATTGTCTGAATTGCTCTCTGCCTAATAGAGTGATAATGACTACAGCCCGGACATAGGCCAAGCAATAGAACTGGCAGGAACCTGGGATATTTTCTTCATTCACCAGACACTTATTGAACATCAACAAATAGATGGACACTGTACTAAGCTTTTGGAATAAAAGGTAAACAAAATGCAGTTTCTGCTATCTGGGTAATAAAGAAAAGAATTATCAAGAGCCAATTGTAGGTGGATTGAGTACCTGCAAAATTGTTTTCAATCTAGAACTCCGTTTGGCAACCCACAGATCAGTGTTAAGAGGTGCATTGTATTGTCTTCATTTCTACTAGTCTTGATTGGTTTGGGGCACATGTCCTATTTCTTTAGCTTCGCTTTTAAATGAAAAACACACACATGTGACTCAATCACTTCTATCCTTACCAAATATGCAAGTAATCCAATTAACTTATAGTTGCCAAATTATAAGCAAAGGTAGAAAGACGTTAGAAAATTTGAGTTCTTTGCTGAAACTTCATTGTTACAACTTGGAGGATATAAGCCAGATTTATTTAGAGAAATGGATGTAAAGTGAGGGAAATATAAAAGCTGGGCACCAGTGATGGTTAATGTTTAACATTTCACAAATCCTTCACAGTTGATTTGAAAACACAAGAACTCATGTCCTGCATAATGGAAAATAGTGGGGGGTTTTGGGGGGTTTTTTTGGTATTTTTTCTTTAAGCTTCTTGGTTTTATCAGAAAGTCTTTATTGAAAAATTCCAAATTTTCTCCTCTGCCTAAATATGCCTGGTGCGATAAGGAACACCTAGTCACTGTCTTGCCTTCCGATCTTGTTTGTTTTGAGACCAGTAACTAGTCTCTTCTTTCTTCTGTGATAAAGTGGCCCTACCAGTGCAATAGCTCAGATACTTGCTATCAGGTGCCAACTGCCAAACTCAACCTAGCAAAGGCAAAGAGAAACATTGATTATAAAGATCTTGGGGGGACTCTCATCAACATGAGAAGTGCCTTGGGTTTCAGGAATACAGGAATGCAAATCTTGAATTTTACAAGGACTCTTTTCTTTCCTTCCCACACATCTATGTCATTTAAAAAAACTTCTTGTAGATCCAAACTAAACTCTAACCAAAACTCCCTGTTTTATAGGGTCCAGCTTCAGCACCAGAGAGAAACTGATATGATGTGTCCAGTTCCCAAGTACAAAACTATGAAGAAAATCTCTTAGGTAGTCATCTAGCTTGAGACCAACATAGGGTCATTTAAGGATAATTTTAGGCTCACCCCGTAATCCTAGCACTTTGGGAGGCCATGGTGGGAAGATTATTTGAGCTTGGAGTTCAAGACCAACTTGGGCAACATGGTAAGACCTCATCTCTACAAAAAATAAAAAAATAACTGAGTGTGGTGGAACACACCTCTAGTCCCAGCAACTCAGGAGGCTGAGGCAGAAGGATCGCCTGAGCCCAAGAAGTTGAGGCTGCAGTGAGCCATGATTGTGACATTGCAATTCAACCTGGGGACAGAGTGAGATCCCAATGCAAAAACAAACAAACAAACAAAAACAAATAAAATTGCAGAGCTTAGCTAATAGAGACAGTAACTATTCTTAGGAACACCGGGAAATGGTAGCAGACGTACGTTTAACCTGGGTATTTAAGGATAAGCAGGAACTTGTCAAGTGAAGGGCATATCATGAATACCTGATTGGAAGAATCACCTCTGCAAAAGTGCAAAGGCCAGGACAGTTTGGAGTATTGGGAGTATTCAGTTTTCAGTGTGATTGGAAGATAAGATGCCTGGTACACAGGAGCAAGACAAAGTCTTTATACACTGACAAGATCCTTTTAGGCTGTGTTGCAGAGATTAAACTCAGTCATACAAACAATAGAGAGACAAAAGAGGTCTCTGATAAATGACTATTGCACAGTCGACTCTGGTCTAAGATAGCGATTCATAACTGGGGTGAATTTTGTCCCCTGAGGAGACATTTGGCAATATCTGAGAATATTTTGGATTGTCATCACCTGGGGAATGCTACTGATAGCTCTTGGGTAGAGATCAAGGATGCTGCTAATGTCTCACAGTGCAAAGGACAGCCCCACCAAAAAGAATTATCCAGTTTAAAATTTCGATAGTGCTGAGGTTGAGACATCCTGGTCCAAAATCATGGTTCTGAGTTTAGAAACGAAAAGCCTTTTGTAGAGCTACTTCTAAGGTGGGTTGAATGAAGGGGTAGGATAGTGAGAAATGTGTATGGTGACTCTGGAGAAGCTATTCGTGAGGTAGTTGTCCAGAGAGACTCTTTTCCCTCTACACCTGGCTTCTTTCTGTCTCCTCTCTAAGGGAGCAGTCTCTAATCAAAGTTAATCTCTGCAAGATATGCATATTCCCAGTAATGAATTGATGCAGGTGATGGAGCAGAGCTGAGAACAATGTGGGCAATACCCATACTCGCTGTAATTGTAAACACCATATAGCAATTGGAATAATTAACTTGCTATTATAAAACTGCTTGCCATACTGTCCCAAGGTGTGGATTCTTTCTTCACCAACCTGTTGCTACTGGTGCCTCTGTAAGTTCTAATAAACCAGTATCTTTCCCTGCTGGACCGCTGGGTGACTTCTTTGAAATAGGTAAAGAACATTATGCACAAGTTCTGTCAGATGTGGGGTTGCTGCGCTACAACTGGCATAGAGGGTCAGGATATCCCAGAGAAGCCACCATTGTAGCAGCCACAAGAGAGACAGAGGGGGTGGAATGTCGCTTGGGGAAATCCCAGGGTGGACCACTGGTTCTACGTGGTTCGAAGTTACCAGCTTGGTAAATAGCTGGGGGCCACCGTGTGAATACGGAGACATCCTGAAAATGCTGGGCAGACTTCTGGAATTATTGAAAGCAGTTGATGAGAAAAAACAATTTCAGAAAGCTGTGTAGTCTCAGTGGCTGTGGCGTGACCCCTACTTTGCCTTCTCTGAGTGACTACTGAACAGGAGACAGATTCTAGAAGCCAGGTGCAGAAATTGCAGGAGGAATTAAGATTAGAAAGAGATGCTTGGTTAATTCAGGCAGAAAGCAGAATGTCTGTGCTATCCCCACTAGTAAGTGGGACAGTACAGGGGACCGCACAGATGATAACAGATCTGGGAGAAATAAACTTGATTAGGCAGAAACTGGGAGTTTGAAAGATGAAAGAGAACTCAAAAGGGGAAAAAGGTTCAGAGGGTCCCATAAAGGTCCAACATTGCCAGCAAATGTGGATAGAAGTAATTAAGACAAGGATGGATCCTAACAAGATAGATTTAAATAAGCAATGCAATGTGGTGTTGGTGGGATTATGGAAGCAATTCCCCAAAGAAAAGCACTACCAACCTCTCTGAAAAGAGGGATGAGATTCGGGTACTAGAGTGGAGTCCCAGTAAAAAAAAAAAGGAGGTCCCTCAAAGAAAGAGCAAATGGTAAGGCAACTGTAGGACAGACTGGAATGTGCAGGGTTCCTAGATATTGGTCCTTGTCAGCACCACTCTCCTTGCAACCTTGGACCATGGTGCAGGCAGAGCTCAGAGTGAGCTCCAGGTTGGAATCCACACCAAGGCTTGGTTTATTGCTGGAATCTTCCTGCTGTTGGTGAATGCTTTCTTTATTATTGATGCTCATGCAGATTGTTGAGACCAGTTCACATTCACCTGGGAAGGAAGATAATGAACACCTGAACTGTAGCCAATAGGGTATTTGCCCAGGCCTATGGCAAGAGTGAAACCGGCTCCAACCTTCTAAATCTTGAGTGACCATGCCGTGACACAATGTAGGGCTGGGCAAATACCCCATTGGCCTAACCCAACTAAAAAAAAAAATCAGCAAACTGTACACTTAAAATTGTATTATTTTATTTTATGAAAATTATACCTCAATGAAATGTATTTAAAAATACTTCTATATATGTGAAATGGGATACTCTGGCTAAAACTTGGGCTACAAAATATTTTTGAAATTATCATGGGAAGAATCCAAGAGTAGGATAGAAGAAGAAGCCATTATTTAATATTTGCAAGAAGCTATCTGTTGGTAGAACTATTGTCTGGAATGGAAACCACACATGGGCAGAGCTGTTGGTTTTATTCTGCAATGGATCCCAGCACCTCAATTAGTACCTGATACTTGGCAGGAACTCAATTAACATGTGTTGAATGAACAAGCCTTTGGGACTTGATAAAAGTGATTTTAAAAATGGTGGAACCTCCACGTTTCTTAAAGGTAAAGCAAGTGTTCATATGTTGTTCTGGGGATGATATGGTCATTACTGTTATAACGGCTCCAGTGTTAAGAGCCCTGGCTGGGAGTGTAGAGTCTTGTGTGCTCTTGTACCCTGGAGCTGTGGGAAGCATCAGCATTTCCTCTGTCTCTCTGCATAGCTTCCATTTTAAAGCATGAGTAAATGTTATTTGGCAGTGAATGGGTCAAGAAGCACTCTCCTTGAGAGGTTGTCTCTTGCTGTGGTGATGGGGAGGGGCCTTGGTTTGGTTTGGTGGGGAAAGGGGTGTGGCTCTGATAGAATGAGAGAATGTTTAGGAGTATGCTGGCTGTGGGCTTCTCATAAATGGTTTTTACTATTTTGAGGTATGTTCCCCATATGCCTAGATGTTCGAGGGTTTTTATTAAGTAGGGGTGCTGGATTTTATCAAAAGCTTTTTCTGCATCTAATGACATAATCATGTGGTTTTTGTTTTGACATCTGTTGATGTATTTAATTACATTTATGGTTTTATGAATGTTGAACCAGCCTTGCATCCTAGGGATGAAGTCTACTTGGTCATGATGGATGATTTTTGAGATGTATTGTTGAATCTGGTTTGCTAGGATCTTGTTGAGAATTTTAGCATCTATGTTCATCAAAGATATTGGCCTGTACTTCTCTTTCTTTGTTGGGTCTTTACCTGGCTTAGGTATCAATGTGATGTTAGCTTCGTAAAATTATTTGGGGAGAGTTCCAACTTTCTCAATCGCCTGGAATACCTTCAGTAGGATTGGTATCAGCTCCTCTTTAAATGTCTTGTAGAATTCTGCTGGAAAGCCATCTGGACCAGGGCTTTTTTGTAGGTAGTTTTCTTATTACGTAGTCAATTTCCTTGATTGTTATTGTTCTATTTAGGGTCTCCATTTCTTCTTGTCTTAACCTAGGCAGGTTGTGTGATGACAGAAAGTCCTCCATTTCCTTAAGGTTTTCAAGTTTGTTTCCATACAAGTGTACGTAGTAGTCTCTAATGCTCTTTTAGATTTCTTCAGGGTCAGATGTGACTTCATCTTTTATATTTCTGATTGTGTTTATTTGGTTTTTTTCTCTCTTTTTCTTGGTCAGTCTAGCTAGGGGACCATTGATCTTGTTTATCCTTTCGAAGAACCAGCTTTTTGTTTCATTGATTTTTTTGTATTATCTTTTTGTCTTCCATGTCCTGGATTTGGGCTTTTATTTTGGTGATCTGGATTCTTCTGCTGAAATTAGGGTTTTTGTGGTCTTGCTTTTCCAGCTTCCTAAGGTGGCTTGTTAGGCTGTTAATTTGTGATCCTTCCATTTTCTTCATGTGCGTTTGTAGAGATATAAATTCCCCTCTTACTACAGCTTTCGTGGCATCCCAGAGATTTTGATAAGATGTTTCTTCATTTTCATTTGTTTCCAGATATTTTTTAATCTCTGTTTTGATTTCATCATTGACCCAGGGAGACAGCCTACAGACTGGAAAAAAGTATTTGCCAACTCCAGGTCTGACAAAGGCTTAATATCTTGGATCTACAAGGAACTCAAACGTGCTGAAAAGAAAAAACAAACAACCCCTTTATAAAATGGGCAAAAGATATGAACAGATACTTCTCAAAGGAAGACATCCGAGCAGCCAACAGACACATGAAGAAATGTTCAACCTCACTAATCATCAGAGAGATGCAAATCAAAACCACACTGAGATACCACCTAACTCCAGTCAGAACGGCAATTATCAGTAACTCAAAAAATAACAGCTGCTGGAGAGGGTGTGGTGAAAAGGAAACACTTCTACACTGTTGGTGGGAGTGCAAACTAGTGCAACCTCTGTGGAAAACAGTGTGGCAATTCCTAAAATCTCTAAATATTAACCTCCCATATGACCCACAATCCCCCTACTGGGAATATACCCTGAAGAACTCAAATCACTCTGCACACATATGTTTATCGCGGCATTGTTCACAATAGCAAGAACCTGGAAGCAACCATGCTGTCCATCAAAAGAGGACTGGATTAAAAAATGTGGTACATATACACAATGGAATACTATGCAGCCATAAAAAAGAAAAAAATCATGAATTTTGCAGCAATCTGGATGGAACTAGAGACTATAATACTGAGTGACCTCTCACAGAAACAAAGATCTGAGTAACACACGTTCTCACTCACATAGTGGACCTTGAACATTCAACGTAAAATTATAAGAAAATGATTGACAGTGGTGGGAAACTATGGGGGGAGAGGGGAAGGGAGATGGGATTAATGGTAGTAAATATTTGTCTGGGGACAGGGAGACACCTCTTATCAACAAGGGTGCCTGAACAAAGCATATTTGTATACCTAACCCTTAAGTGTACCCCACAATATCATAATAAAAAATATTGATTATAAAAAAAAGAATGAGAGACTGTATGGGACCGACCCTAGGCACAACTTTAGTGTGTGTGTATGTATAATATGTATGTGTATACATATATATATATATATATATATATATACACAGAGAGAGAGAGAGAGATCAGCTAAATGTTTCAAAATAATCATGGCAAGTTACAACCTTTCTAAGCTTCAGGGTTTTGTTTTCCACCTGTAAAGTAAAAATGATTTTTGTCCTTCTCACCTCATGTGGTTGTTGTTATGAAGCTCAAATGAGACTGCTCTATAAAATCCTTAATACAATTCTCATTATCTCCCCCAAAAAAGAAAGCTGGAGCCGACCCAACTTTCAGTGTCTCTGTGTCATTGTATAGATGATGTCATGCTAAACTCTGATTCTGTTATAGACCTAGAGCAGGCAGCACCCCAGCTGATTGAATATTTGCAAGGGAAAGTATCATTAGTTATTATTGACAAGATCTAGGCTTTTTCCTGCACAACACTGCCCAACAGCTACAGAAATTTGGTGGTTTGTTGGGGTATTGGAGGCATTTGTCTCACATTCAGTGCAGATAGCATGACCCTTGGATAGATTAACCAAAGGGGATCCCACTGGGACTGCACAGGGAAATGCTAACAGGTATCCAGTGATCCCAAAAATACTATGGGCTATGGATGTCGTCCAGGCACTGGGCATTCTAAACCAATACCTTCTCTGTGAATTGGATGTAAATGTTACTTACCCAGGAGGGATATTCTTGGGGGCCCTGGCAGCAACAGGGCAAAGCTTGCCTGTACATTGGCTTTTGGCCATAGACCTGGAAAAGCACTCCGCTACAGTCCCATGAAACAGGAGGTCAACACAGTATATCAAGCTCCCTTGGCACTAGAGCCAATCACCAAACAAGCCCGTAACTGTGCACGTTGCCCTGCCATAGCAGTATGGATCCATGAGATATCTTATAGGCCCTGCAACTCAGCTGCAAAGATAATGACTCTGACCAGATGGTGATCATATCTACTGCTGCGTCGTTCTCCACAAGTCCTCTAAGCCGGGAACTGCAGCAGCTCCTAAGACTGATAATATTCATTGGTTGCAAGTGAACAAACAGTGGAGCAAACAATTTTCACCTCTTTGCCTATTAGGGCGGGAATTCCACCAGTTTCAGAAGAGGCTTGGTATACAGATGGATCATGTCGGGAGCAACCCCCTTTTGGTGAGCCCATTGCATACCAGCTCAAAATAGAGATTATCTGGATGGAAGATGGGATCAGGCAAAGCTGTCAGTGGGCAGAGTTGCGGGCAGTGTGGTTGGTGATATCCAAAGAGGCAGGCCCATTGACAATTTGCACAGATGGCTGGACAGAGTTCAAAGGACTGATGTTGTGGTTGCCACAAAGGCACCAACAGCAATGAACAATAGAGACAGATCAACACTCATTACAGGAGTGGTTGACCCAATTGCTTGAAGCAATCCACACTCTCAATGAAAGACCCTGTGCTGGCTGTCCAGGACCCCTAGACATGCTGACACAACTATAGGCAACTCTCCTGAGGATGCAAATCCGGACACAAGAATCATCACTGCAATCAAGCTGGGGAAGCAAGAATAACCTGTTGCCGCCTGCCCCACAAGACATAGTACTCAGAGAGAATACTCTCCATTGGCCCTGGGAAGTTCAATTTGAACTTGCTGGTGCTCCCTGCTTGCTCCCTGAGGAAAGAAGCTAGATCTTAATTTAGTTGTTCATTCTATGGTTGTAAAAATGGACAAATACTGTTAAATATAATAACCCCAAGCTTCAAATACTCAAAGGGGGGACTATTATCATTTCTATGTGGCAATTCAGGATACCCCCACTTATCTTTTTGTCATGGCAAAGAGGGTTCCCATGGTATTCCAGGCCTACGATGCCTCCCCAAAGTGTCATGGTGTTGTCACAGGACAGGAATGTTACTTGTGTTTTACCTGATAATTGGGATTTACCTTTGCTTGTTCCGCTTAAACATCTATTGTATTGAGGCAGGGTAGCTAGCACAGGTTAGACATAGATACATTTCCCACAGGTAGGTTTTAGGAAGCATTCAGACATTTAAAAATTACATTTTACTGCAGGCCAAGCTGCAGCCTAGCCCACCCCTCAGCAAATCAAAAGAAAACTCCATTAGATGTAAGATTAGGACAACCCAACATTTCAATTTGTGGTTTAACATAATCATCATTAAGAAAATTTCAGGTTCCCTGTCCAAGGCAGAAGACCAAATACCACTCCCTTAACTAACCAAAGCCATGAAAATGATTATAAGACTACATTTTAACTCAGGAACTTGTGAACTGAAAATGTCTGGCTGGTCTCCTGCAAAATGCAATCCCTCCCCTTCTCTCTTCCCATAAGGAACCCAGATATGTCAGTCTCCAGAGTGGCAGTTACCTGGTCTCCACCCTCTTTAGCATGTCACCCATTGTGAAGGTATATCAGTTCCATTGTAAAGAGCAAAAGGGGCAGTTTCTTTTGCTCACACCAGCTCTGGTATGTCACTCTTTCTTTTCTCCCTTCCCTCTCTAATAAGCTTTATTTGAAAACTTTGCTGGCCACTCTAAAATTCATTTTAGAAACAAGCCAAAGAATCCATGGGTTTTGCGCCACACCCCACCCAGCATCAGTATCACTCTTAGCCTAAGACCCCTTTTCCAAGTAGTTTGTATTACTAAACTTTTTCTTTTTGGCAAAATAATAATCATAGGTGTTATAATAACTGTAGCAATTTTGCTGTTTGGATCTTGTGCCCTTTATTGCATATGTTAGATATGGATGCCATGTTTGACTGGCGTTTCTACCTCAGGAAACTTGCAGAAGATCAACGTTATGTGAAGATTGCAAGGGTGGTAAAAGGTCAATGTAGGAGTGGAGTGTGAGGTAATCACCTGGACATAGACTCTTTCCCTCCTATACCTGGCTTCTTTCTGCTCCTTCCCTCAGGGAACAACCAAGGCTGGTCTCTGCAGGATATGCGGATTCCCAGTAATGAGTCACAGAATGCAGATGATTTAGCAGAGCTGAGAGTAATGTGGGCGACACATTTACTCACTATAATTGCAAACACCGTATAACAACTTGAATAATTATCTTGCATGTCTATAAAACTGCTTGCTGTATTGTCCCAATGAACAGATTTTACTGACCAGCCACCATCAATGCCTCTTGTAAGTTCAAAAATACCAATGCCTTCCCTGCTGAATGTCTGGGTAACTTCTTTGGCATAGATAAAGAATATTAGCCGGGCTCAGTGGCTCAGCCTATAATCCCGTGCCTTGGGAGGCTGAGGTGAGTGGATTGCCTGAGCCCGTGGGTTCGAGACCCGCCTGGGCAGCGAGACCTCATCTCTCCAATAAATCAAAAAATCAGCCGAGCGTGGTAGCGCATGCCTGTAATTCCGGCTACTTGGAAGGCTGAGGCAGAAGGATCGCCGGAGCCCAGCAGTGA